>NW_026732053.1:147500-290127 GCF_028476545.2 Physella acuta
TCCCAGTCTACAACGTTAAGTTACAAGATCGGTATATTTCACTCTACCCCTCTCAAATAATTAAATCAAATACTTTTTTTCAAATATATCTAATAACCGGATTTATAAAAACTGTAATGCTAAAACTGCAATCCAATCATAAAAATGTATATATTTTTTTTTTTAATTATTCGATAAAATTCTTTCACAAATGGGATTTTTAGTTTTTAAGTTTTATAATCCGTGTTTTATTTAATGAGCTTTTATTTTATTTATGAGCTTTTTAAAAAAAATTATGACACATTTTGTCTTTTGAAATCATAAAACAGATAGTGATATTGGAAGGAGGAAAAGGGCACGCTATCTCATAACTCACATTATCATTCAAAGTTTCGCTAATTTATTGAAGAGCCGCTAACTCAAATGCGAAAGTAAAATTATATATATATATATATATATATATATATATATATATATATATATATATATATATATATATATATATATATATATATATATATATATAATGCATTCAATGTAATGTATATATTACAAAATATATTTATTTAAACACATTATTCGTTAAAGTATATATACACACACGATTATACACACATATATACGCATATATATATATATAAAATTTATATATATATATAAAATTTATATATATATATATATAATTTATATATATATATATATATATATATATATATATATATATATATATATATATATATATATATATATATATATATATATATATATATATATTTATATATATTGATCAGAAGTTTAGAAAGCCAGGCTAAATGGAAGAAACCATAAGATAAAAAATGTCTTTGATTTCCCTCACGTCCTATTTACCAAGAGTTAGCTCCCGCTTGACCCCCGGCCCCCCACATTGGACTTGAGACTCCGCTCCCCTTTCTCTTCGGTAGAGCCACCGGCCGATTGTGGCGCATCAAGATTTATATCCACGGGTCGGGGAGAGATGACCGGTTAAGAAATTACCAAGACGGTCTTTGTTGATGTTTGTTCCACAGGTTTTACGTCGATATTTCAGTGTGTTGGTTTCATTTGCAATCCACTAATATACAACTTTAGTTACGAAAAGTGGTCGGCGTGGTCGAGTCGGTAAAGCTCATGATTGCTTAATCAAAAAGTCTCGAGTTGGAACCCTCGACAGATGAGGCTCGTTAGCTGGGGACAGCCACTCTTCTAGGAGAGACAACTCCAAAATCAAACAACTGCTGCCTTGTAGTTTGTTCTTGGTTTGACAAATATGGAAGCAACTCCACAAAAAAAAAAAGCAGGCTGAAATCGGAGTCAATGGCCTCAATGGCGCATAACCAGTTGACACGTATCCTTAACTGTGATGGAGGCGTGGTCGAGTCGGCAAATGCTCATAGTTGATATATTGGAAAAAGTCTCGATTTCAAACCCTCTGGCAGATAAGGCGCGATCCCTTCCAACACTAAAAATTAAGAACGAAGAAGTTACGAAAAATAATGGGATAAAAAATAAACACATCGCAATATTTAAATGTAAACACAGATTCGTATTGCTCACAATTACCCCCAACGATATTGAATACCAACAATAATTAGGATCTTGTGATACCCAACGACATTTTTATTTCTGTATTAATTTCGTATCTGACGCATCCTTGTTTTTTTTTATGCGCATAGCTCATCAGAACATCAATTTGATTGTATGCTCGTTTTCTTTATGCTCTGGTTTATTTCTCGTTTATTTTCATCGCATGCGTATTCCGTGTCTGTTAATGTCACACACACACACACACACACACACACACACACACACACACACACACACACGCACACACACACATACGCACACACTCACAAAATTAAATCAACATTTCTATTTCCTATCCCAGTAGGTGCGAAAATCATTACGTATCTGTTGTAGTTTCCGTCTTTATCTAGATAATATCTGTTTTCAATTATAAACATTTGCAAATATATTAATTTTTCTATTAGCCTAGATTTCCATTGTAAATTATTTACCTTTTAAGATTGGATTTTTGTTTTCATGCCCTAGATAAATGTTAATTAGTAAATGTTAATCAGCAAATGTTATTCAGTATATGTTAATCATTAAATGTTAATTAGTAAATGTAAATCAGTAAAATTGATGTTAATCAGTAAATGTTAATGAGTAAATGTTAATTAGTAAATGTTAATCAGTAAAATTATGTTAATCAATCAATGTAAATGATTAAATGTTAATCAATAAATGTTAATCATTAGATGTTAATAATTAAAATTTAACCAATAAATACTCTTCAGTATACCAGAGGCGTAGCGACCCTTCCCGGCGCCCGGGGACAAACTTTCGATTTGCACCCCCCCCCCCTCGAACTTTTCATTTGCACCCCCCCTCAAAATTTCAATTTGGCGCCCACCCCCAAGGGTCGGCGCCCGGGGACATATGTCCCCTCCGCCCCCCCCCCCCCCCCCCCACCTCGCTACGCCTCTGCAGTATACTATAGGCCACCTTTTTCATATTACACACTCATAAAATACCATTATCCGCCGTTTTACCCACAATTCCTAAAATCTATACCCTCCTACACTTGGCCCCCAGACGCTTGTACTTTGTTAGACTTCCCATATTTCCATCACTCTTTCACAACACTGACGTATTTCCGGTAGCCATTAAAAGTAAGGGCATAAACGCTGACATAGCCGGATAGAGAGAAGATCAAAAGATATAAAAATATATTCCCCCCCCCCCACCTCCAACCCCCCACCCACTAAAAAAATGATAGAGAGACAGAGAGAAAAATTGATATCAATGACGCTAACATTGAGAGAAGCGCCAAAGATAGCGGGAAGGGAAAGAGGGGGGTAAAAAAATATGAGCATTCAATTATTGGCTTGGATAAAGAGGAAAAAAATGATTGCGCGTCGTAGGGAAGGATTAAGGAGAGAAAAATGTTAGAGAAAATGTATATCCAGCACATCAGACAGATTCTTCAAACGGCAAAAGATTTCAGTTGAAGCGGAATAGAATATTATAGACACCAAACATTGGTTTTTTTTGAAAGCCGAAAATGGCGTATGTAATTCTAGAGATATCAAATATCAGTGTGTACTGAAATGGTGAAAGTTATAGGGCTGGTAAGTAGTAACCAACCAGTTCTACGGCTCAATAAAACCTGCATGAGCCATAGAACTGGTTGGTGACCTACTTACCAGCCCTATAGCAATAAACGCAAGGGCGTGGTTGAGGGTTAGGGCACACGATTACAAATTGTAAGTCTGGAGTTTGAATCAGGGACCCATATATGTATGAAATCCTTTCAAATAAAGAAATAAGTCAAAGTGCTGACCTGCTTCTTCAGAGGTGACATAAACTCTGCTTCAGCTATCTCATGACGACCTACTAGTCCGAATAGTAATTATTTTATTTTTTCTTAATGACTTTGGTTGTTGGTTTATAAAAGAAACACAGGTATTTTATCCCGCTAACATTTAATTTGCACTGTGGCGTAAGTAATTCTACCGATTTAACAAAGTTGTATTTTCTTGGTTTGCTCACCGCAAACATAAAAAAAAAAGAATTCAAATGTTTACATTTGATTTTTACTATTTAAAAATCTAACGCAGCTTCAACACTTTAGAAAACGTAAAAATACTTTACAAACTGTCAACAAATATCTGTGTTCACTAAAATATTCTACAAACTGTCAACAAATATCTGTGTTCACTAAAATACTCTACAAACTGTCAACAAATATCTGTGTTCACTAAAATACTCTACAAACTGTCAACAAATATCTGTGTTCACAAAGAGCTCCTCAGACATTACTCTCTATTGCGTGTTCTGTCCAATATTTTCCTGATGTTTTAAACGGTAACATTTTTTTTGTACACGTAGCCGAGCTGTTTTTGACATCCCCGGAGGCCACACGTAGTCCGACCCCCGGGCGAATTGAAATCATTCACTGCTATCACGTGTGTGCAAAAGGCAATCACAAAACCAACACGGAACCCGTCCAAATAACAATCGTTCATTTTGCTAGAAAAACAACATAGCTCCTAACTCATTCAAGATAAAAAAGTTGGTTTAAAAAAAAATCAACACCTCCCTTTTAATGATTTATCATTGTTATTATGTTTTTGATTCGTGACTCTAATTTTAACCCTAAAACTAGTATCGATTACAATATTTTTAGATACGTTTAGAACCTTTTGGAGGGCGGCTTCAGCGATTTTCCCACGAGTGATTAATCACACACTTAAAAAACATTCTGACTACATAAAAACTCAATTCATCAACGCAAGACGCACTTGAGACAATATTTTAAATTGCAAAAAAAAAAAAAAAAAAAAAAAATTCTATTTAATATTTTGCCTAACTTCACCCCTCCCCCACCCCCGCTCCAGTCATTAAAAGCTCTGTCTGTAAAACTTAACCAAAGATGGACGGCCGGCTGGCCAGATAAAAATGGAGGAGAAGTAGCTAAATATTAGATTTGTTAAACTTGATGCAAAAGTTATACTCCCTCTCAGGACGTAATAAATCAAGGTTGAAAATCTTGCTAGGCAGTGGATTGAGTGCTTCGATTTTAGGAATGATTTTTTTTATATTAAGACATACATGGACACACACACAAACACAGATATACACATATAGTAGGTGTATATGTGTGTGTCTGTCTATGTTTATGTGTGTGTGTTGTCTCGTATTGCTGTTTTTTTTTATCTCATGCAACATGTTAATAAATAACGACTAAGTTGTCTTATATTTACACAGAATATGCGTGTTTTACTGTAATGATACATAACAGTAAATAATAGACCTGGTTCAATAAGGTACTTTTTTGGTAAAGGATGGCCTGTTTAAGTTGTGGTCCTATAGCAGAAAATGGTGATCTGTGTTTTCAAAGTGCTTAACACGGAGGCTGAGTTACGAGTACAAGCTTGTTTTATATGGAATAATATTCGTCAGGGTTTTAGAGTTTGTGGTGGTTTAGGTTTGGGGGGGGGGGGGGAAGGGGGTAGTTGTGGATTAAGTTCTGAGGATTTAGTTTTGTAAGGTTTATGTTTATGAGTTTCATTTTTGTGAGGGTTTGCGGTAGTAGGAATTTAAGTGTGTGGGGTTTATATGTGTGTGTAGGAGGAGGGGTTAGTTTGTGGGGTTTTAATTTATAATGGACTGCTTGGTAGGTCGTTTAGTGTATATATCTATTTGATGTCGGAGTTTTGAAAGGTGATTTCCGAGTGAAATATGTCACAAAAAATGGGATATTTGGAAATGGTTGAAGGGAAGGGTGTTGTAAAGTTAATTTTAAAAAAAATAAAAAATTAAAGTAAAGTAAAGAGTAGTCTTACCTTGAATAGGCACGTGCAGGTTTAGATTAAGGCAATCCTCCATCTGTTTACTCAGGAACGGTGTAATATTCCTAAGATGGGTCACCCGACCCTCGGGTAGCTGCTGGCTGTAATCCCGCTCGTGTCTGATCGGTTGGGGGCAGACCGGACTGTGGTCAACGGCCACCCGAATCCCATTCCAGTTTTCTTTTGGGTTTTTCGGAGGCATGAACCTCATCCCGCCGTTATCCAGGTCGGCGTACCGCAGGCCGTAGTAAGCCTCGACTCTTCTGCGTAGTAACTGGTTCTCAAACTCCACCAACACACCCCTGACTTTCCCGTACCGTGTGGAAACAATACGGTCACTTAACCCTTTAATCACCACACGACCGAATCCGTTTTGAAGCAAAGGTATTAAAAATAGAACGTAAACCAGCGCTTGCTCTAGAAATTTGTACCGCATTCTCGCGAAGAACATCATCTTGGTGTCCAAAACTAATCAAGAAAATAAAAAACAAAAATGTATCTTAAATCTTTTTCATTTTGAAACAATTCCCGCCGCGAAAACTAAATTTAGAAAATGGGATTTCGTTAACCATCAAACACAGAACACAAGACTTAGTGTTAGGAATTCTTCTCTCGCATAATGAATTAATCCCATTGGAAGAAATAACAGATGTATTTTTCCAGTTGCTCTTAGCTCTGTTGACAATCATGAGCATTTAGACAATTCCCTCACGTAAGCTCCTGGAGTTTAAGATCTGATTTTCATTAGATTTTTATCAACTCATTGTACGCGGGCTTCGTTAAAATTGATTAAATTAAAACTTGTATTAGCATAAGATTTCGAGGGGGAATTCAGCTAAGAAAATGTGTGAAAAATATTCCCTTAAATGGAGGGGGTGACTGCTTATAGGATTTTAGAATTTATCTAGACAAATCTTTGCTTTAGCCTGATCGATGTTAGGAGTTTCGATGTTCGATTTTGTTACATAGGGACGTTGATGAGTTTTGTTAGTGCATACATACTTTGTGTATTAACTTTTGAGGATTTGGAGTGATAAACCTTACGGTTTATGAAGATAAACCTCATAAGTTTGAGACTTTAAACCTCCAGGTTTATGACGTTGATCCTCTAGGTATAGGATACAAAACCTCCTTCACAATCACGACAGGCTTGGTTGACTAAGACATTGAGTCTACACATTTGACCCTTGTATGTTTTCACTTGTGAAACATATCGCCATATAAAGTGTTGAACATTTTGTACATTTCATCTCACACCCTTTTGCAACCTGTTGTAGGAGAAAGTGCATAATTTAATATTTAAAAAAAAACAATATTTACATATAATGTTAATTCAAATTCATTGTTACGAAAAAAGAAAATTATATCACTTTTTTAAAAAAAATATGCATTTTAGCTAACTCTAGCTGGAAAAATAATGTTTTTTTTTAATACAAAATAAATAAAGTTTGGGGCTTCAATAAGACTTGGGTTAGGATCTAGTAGGTGATAGGTTTAACGTTATAATTAACTATCAGTATCCTAGAACTGTTTTAAAAATTGCACAACATTTTTACGGTGACATAATTAAACAAAAACTATACCAAATACACATGTGAAAATTATTCATGAAATATTTGTTTGAAATCTAAATTCGTATGTCAACATTAGTGTTATATAAATGCAATTCATACACATCTATTAAAAAAAATAAAAAAAATACACATCTAGCATACAAACGCCAAGAGTTTTAACAATCCCTGAAGCTTACCATACCACTAAAGAGAATTTGTCTATAATATAACGCCTTGTGTGTACACTTCGTATTAAGAACCCATCCATCTTAACATTGGCAGTGTAAATAGCAAGGGAAACTATCACAGTGTAACCTACACCATTGACAGATCGATCTATCCTCAACATAAAATCCTCAATTAATCACCAATTCGCGTTTAATATGAGTTGTAACAAGGATTATTTTTGGTACTGTTCTTTGTGGTTTAAAAAATACAGTCAAAGCAGACCGATTGATTAAACACCAACTCATTTTTTGCATGAAAAAAATTATTATAAAGTTATTATTCACAGTTTACACTTACAGCTATATAATTTAAGATGTAAAAGAGGGTATACGCATCCTACACGTACAACCTAAAGTTCCCTTTCGAAACTGATCGTCCATTGGGCAAATGAAGTAGAGTTCACGTGTACCTGTGTCTTCAGCTTATGAAGAGATAATCTGGTTAGCACTACACCCAGGCGTCTTTACTTTCTCTAAAGTAAGTCAGATACCGTTTAGAGCTGGGTGGACTCAGAGACAATCTACGGACTTGAACCCGAAGTCGAACTCGAGACTTTATGATTAGCAATAGTATGTTCAAATATTCGACCACAGGTATCTTACAGGTGTTTCTTTACACGACGTAGGTTTCATTGTTTCTCCCCCACTTGGTTGAACATTTCGGGCATCAAATTCAACCCATTCACTCTCCAAATATCCTTTGCATGCATCATAAAAAGACCGTTCACACATAGATATTCTAGAAATATAAAAAATATTTTTTTTCGGACCTAGGCAGTCGAAACGACAGATGAAATGGATCTTTTGTGTCTGTGACCAAGTCATATGAATGCTTAGTGTGGTCAGTACGATTCCCAGCCGTCTTTACTTTTTTCGGTGTCCGGTCAAAAAACCCCTGGACATAAACCCCCAAACATAAAACCCCAGGACTAAAACCCCCCGCGACATAAACCCCCTGGACAAAAACCCCCGCGATATTTTTTGGTTGTCATCATCTTTGGTTTTTCCTTATATAAACCTCAATTGGGGGGTTTTTGTCCAGGGGGTTTATATCGCGTATATCGCGGGGGGGGGGGGGGGGGGGTTGTCCAGGGGGTTTATATCGCGGGGGGGGGGGGGGTTGACCAGGGGGTTTATGTCGGGGGAATTTATGTCCAGGGGGGTTTATGTCCAGGGGATTTTTGACCGGGAGCCACTTTTTCCCCCTACTATTAGGTGTTAAATGATCTCAACAATGACTTAAATACCAGAGAATGAACTCGGGACTTTCGGGTTGGTAGTAAAGCGCTCTACCACCTAGAAAATAAAGTAATTTAACTATATACTTATATCTACACGTAAAAAGTAACTACAGGGTGTGATTGGCTTGATGAAACCTGCATCATAATTGTGTTAAAATAATGACTCAGCAGTGTGGGTTGTAACGAGGCTGTGAATGTATGGTCATAAAAAAAAACAATATCACGTTGAATGAAAGCTGATTGCTCTCACGACACTTCTTAATACGTGAGGAGATAAAAGTTTGGGGATTAGTAGCGTTGAGGGGAAGTTACTGGCCAGATGGGAGTCTTATGAAGGGAGATAACTTGTAGATCCATGTGAAGGATTTGGGAGGGGAGACAATTTGCAGACATATGTGAATGATTGAGGAACGGGAGACAACTTGTAGACCTATGTGAAGGATTGGTGAGGTAGACTACTTGTAGACCTAGTTGAAGAATCGGGAAAGGGGGAGAGAGCTTCAGACCCATGTATATGATTGGGGAGGGAAGACAACTAACCGACTGCTGCAAAGCATTGGGGCGGCGGAAGGATTAATAATCTCATAAAGGGGGGCAACTTGCAGACTGATGTGAAGGATTGGGGAGGGAGATTGAGACTTACAAATGAGTGACGTGTTACATTTAAGAAACTTTCTTATTACATGCCAAGATGACACGATGTATCTAGCTCGTAAAAATTACCGAACAGCTCAACGAATGCTGAGAAATGTTGAGATTTAGCCGTGATAAGGTACCTACATTAAGGATCGTCGCTTTTCACCAAGTATATCAATCCTTCTACTTGTCATAACTTAAAAACCTATCGTATGTCGACCCTAACTTAAACATTTCAAATACAGATCCTGAATTCAACATTGTAATTAAAGAATAACCAATAATACAGTCTTTAGATAATAAGGAAGATAAACGTACCTTAATTACGTAAAGTAGAATGATATTTTTACTGTAACTAATATCAGATGTACGTTTTAATCTATTTTAGCCATTTCAGTAAAGCTGACATCTATATCTACACGTCACGAAGTAATCAGAATATAATTCATATTGATCTCAGGTCGCTTGACTTAAGTTTAGGATGTTTATTCTCATTTTATAAAACCAAAATCTTTAAACAAATGTACTGCCTAACTTCGCATACAATTTGTAACTAAAAATATGTATTTATATAAACTTAAAAGTACACAGACCAAATATATGCAGTAGTTTCCATATATTTTAGATATAAATGAATAGTTCAATGTTTTCTAAATCCAGTGGATCACAGACCGTTCTCGTGTTTCAGTTGATTTATGACCAGTTTAAAACTTCAAGATTTGGATGGCCAGATAAAATGCTGGTTTGCTTGCCAAATTTAGATCCTGAAATTATGAAACCGGATTTTTAGAAAATTTGGTGATCATAGATAAGAAAACGAACATATCCAGATTTGGTAAACTTGTAGCTTAATTTAGCTGCGTGTTTGTATGGGAGAAAATAAAAGTCCAATTTTACTTTAAGAAATATTTTTTATGATATTGTAGTCGAAGTCATGCATTAGCGCGTTCTTTTCGTTATTCTAAAATATAATATCTTATATTATATTTTTATGTAAAAGATATGTCTGTGGCTATAGAAATGATAGGTAAGTTTGTGATTCGATGCAAGTTTTTCGAGAAAACATTTATTTTTAGAATATGTTGCTTTATGAGAAGAGGCTAAACAAATTATCAAATTCCGAACGTTTTTGAGAAACCAAACTAGGGTATCGCTTAAAAAGGTTGATAAAAACATACACAGTTAAGTTCCAATAGTTATATATGAATTTCCGTCCACACACCTAAATAAAATGGTACTCACATTATAGTGTTCATAGACAGACACACATTCTAACTATTCTAAAAACTATTTTGTTCGAATAAGATAGATGTTAAAGACAAAATCTCGATTATGATTTTTTTGCTCACGATTACAATATTTCTACACTATACTCAGCATACATACAACTTACAAGAAAGTTTAAAAAGAACAAACAGTTAAACATTTCTGCTCTCTATACAGTACTGGAGTTTTAAATATCTTCCATCAACTGAAACCGTCATTCTTCAAGGACAGCTCAGCCGAGAACATCGCAAACCCTCTAGCACTTTAAACTTAGGGAGTCTCCCACACAAAACTTAATTTAAAAGCCCCAGTCACTTTTTGTACACTAAAAAAAAAGATTTTGTTCCGATGCTTAATTAGTTCATTAATTTTAATTGCACTCTTTTTATTCCTTTTTTGAAAAGTTCTCTTCGTTTATTCTATCTCATTTCTTACGGTAGATTTAACTTTGTTTTTGGACACCAGTAAAAACAGATGCTTTTTTTTGTAGTTGATCTTTCGTCAACGTTTTGGTCTACTCCCGAGAATTATGCTATTGGAATAACTTTTTTGTTTTTTGTTTAGATAGTAGACAATAGGTACAGTGGTGTAAAAAGGCGGTGGCGGGGTGAGGGTGCGTTTCGCACCGGGTGACACCCAACCTGGTGACGCCACCGGGCAAGGGTAAACTTAACAACGAAATGATTGACCTATACGGATATACAGCCTCTAATATTTGGTATAGGTAGAATGACCAAAGACCACATATTACTTGACCAAAACTTTCAACCAACCATCGCTTCGAATTCCCCCCCCCCCCCCCCCATCCAACTGATATACAGCCGTTGTTACATTTGTGTGGTTGGAATCTTAACAGTGAATCTAATCGGATTTAATCATTGGACGTGGATTATAAACAGTAGTGACCTAATGTGTACTTACGTCATTGATGGGATCCCTAAAGAAAATCTAGTGTGTACTAATGTCATTCATGGGATCCCTAAAGATAATCTAGTATGTACTTACGTCATATATGGGATCCCTAAGGAAAATCGAGTGTGTACGCCTACTTACGTCATGTATGGGATCCCTAAAGAAAATCTAGTATGTACTAATGTCAATGATGGGGTCCCTAAAGTAAATCTAGTATGTACTTACGTCATATATGGGATCCCTAAAGAAAATCTAGTGTGTACTTACGTCAATAACGGGACCCCTAAAAATGACGTGCTGTTGCTGTTTAAATCGTGCAGGTTTTTCTTCTATTTCTTTAACACGTCTGGCTATGTTGGCCATGATCACACACTAGAATAAAGGCAGGACCCAGTGTTGGCCGTATTGATCAGTTGTCAAAACCACAAACAGATGTAACCAAAGAATCCAGTGTTTTGTTTAAGTTTTCAACAGATGGATGCCTTGCCGTGTTCGATTGGTCAATATTTACCACCCACTCGATTTCTAAACTAAACTACGTCTTTGTCAAAAATATGCTGCTGTGAGTTATGTAAAGGTTGGAATTTTATGTTTCTACCACTGATGTTTTGACCAGATTTTCTTCCCGAAATATCTTTTAATATGGATAATAAAAATATGCTAAGCTGTCCAACCAATATGAGCTACTAGTTAACAATTAGCGTTAACAAATTTATTCTTGATTTAGATTAACGACCTCATTTCGTAACAAGCGAAGTATGATTAATCGACATGCATATTTTTTTTAGACCGGTTGTTGCCATTTTTTTTTCGCAACAGCGAACATTAATATGTCTTTATTTACACTACTTAATCTAAGCCAAACTGGCATGTGCGATCAATGTCAGCCGTGTTTGTTTTACCTGGCAAAAAGACACCACGTGTCAGAAACAGCGCGGGTGGCAGCACATCGATTGAACCCCCTCCCCCTCCCCCGAAAACATACATAGATGAATTGAGTGTTAATCTGATCACAGCTAGGATTTGAGAACACAACATAGGGTAGTTATTAATACTCAGCAACAAAAATTGGTTTATTGGATTTTAATGTTGCGTACTCAATCGTTGTTGTGTTACTGAACATCGCAGTGGGTTGTACAAAATGTTGCTACGTTCGAGGGTACGTATGCCCTGGTGTATGCAGGGGCGTAGCGAGGGGGGGGGGGCGGGGGGTGCGGACCGCACCGGGTGACACCCGACCTCGCTACGCCACTGGGTGTATGTGCTAGTCGATAGTCACATTCTCACCTTGTACTAAGTATACGTACACATTCTTTTTTACATTAGGTGGGAGTCTGTTATTAATTATCGTCACGTTTTTTCCGTTCCGTATTCAGAGGGGTAGTGATCCATTCAAGCGCCCTGGGCGAACTATCAATTGTGTGCCCCCCTCCCGATTTAAATTCAATCATTCACATCGTCGAAATCGCTTCCCCTCCCCCCACCCATTTGGAGAGGTGGGGTTTCTTTTTACCAGTCACTGCCCCTTAAAAAATTATATTTTGATGTCATTTAATTGATGTAGAACATAGTTAACAAATTCATTAAAGCCAAATACAGTCTGTATTCACAACTTCAACAGTGTATAAATCATTAATGCGGCTATTAGAAATAAATGAGTTTTAATTTTTTTTCTTTCCTGTTTAGCGCCCCTTAAGACTTAAGGGGCTCTAAAACGAGGAAGAACAATTTTAAAACTAAGGGGCTTAAGTCGACGCCCACAGCAG
Source organism: Physella acuta (assembly GCF_028476545.2). Classification (NCBI taxonomy): domain Eukaryota; kingdom Metazoa; phylum Mollusca; class Gastropoda; family Physidae; genus Physella; species Physella acuta. Next base: position 160,453 of record NW_026732053.1, read on the forward strand.
CCGCCCCACCCGCCCTCCTCTAGCTTCGCCTCTGTCCGTATTTAACCTAAAAGCCATCGTTACATATACTTTTATCAATCATGTATTCCATGTTTAAATTCGAGAAGAAGAATATGGACAGATTAGTGATGCACTTCCAAAAAAATGCATACATAAATGCAGGGGCGTAGTAAGGGGGGGGGGCGGGGGGTGCGGACCGCACCGGGTGACACCATATAGGGGGGTGACACCAAGGCAAAAAATAGCAAAATATATAGAGAAAAACTCGAGGGGGGGTGCAAATCGAAAGTTTGAGGGGGGGGGGGGTGCAAATCGAAAACTTGAGGGGGGGTGCAAATCGAAAACTTGAGGGGGGGGGTACAAATCGAAAGTTTGAGGGGGGGGGTGTAAATCGAAAATTTGAAAGTTTGTCCCTGGAAAGGGTCTCTATGCCTCTGGGGGGGGGGGTGACACCATTAAGTGGCGCACCGGGTGACACCCGACCTCGCTACGCCACTGCATAAATGTCAACTTTTTAGAGGAAGAAAATTATACTGATAATAAAAATGTAGCTAAAAGTAAACACTGCTTCATTGTATAAAAAAATTTAAAACAGTGTTTCTCTATTTTAGAGAGAAAGTTAACGTTGCAGCGAGCACTAGTTTCAGCATAAAACTACAATCGATTAACTATTGTGTGGTAATTGAACGGACGTTTCTGCCCAAGTTGTATGTGAAGTTTGGCTTTGATGCTCACTAGAGTTTTAAGTGTGCTCACCACATAGTCTGAAGTTTAATTTCCGTTATAGGATAATTGAAATAAATAGATTTTGTTTTACTTTTCAATGTCGTCTTTTAACTGCTAAAAACTAATTTAACACACACACACATCAACACACTATGATAATACAAACACTTACATGCGAAGATGTTCAGTTTAATATGTATCTATATATATATATATATAATTCTCTTCTGGGAGACGCTAGAAAACAAGCTGTAAGCGCGCTCCCTATCACCCCACCCCTACATGGTCTGGTGAGCTGTGGTTCACGCTAAATGTTTACATTAATCGTAGAGCCGGGTTTAGTGACGGCTATTAGGGGCAGATAATTTAGTTTGAAACTATTTTAAACTTAGGGGAGGTAACTAAAAGGAGGCTGCTTTCACGGGGGGGGGGGGGGGTAGGTTAGGGTAGGGTAGGGGTTGGGGGAAAGGAGGGTGGGGGTAGTATCGTCCTTAACGACGTACTGATAGTGTTTTAAAGCAAATATTTTCAGGGGCAGCATTGGTACTGTCGAATTCACAGATTATGATTTACTGAAAATTAGAAAATAAAACAACTAAATAGCGGCATATGATAAGACGCGGGTCGGCTCGTATAAAATAATGCATATCTTGAAATATAAGGATATGCAGGTAGCCAACATGCATCTTATCATCTTTTCCCGCTCGTACCCGAAAAACATGGAGCAGATAGAGTAGAGTTCATCTGTTTCATTGTACAGCCGCCTTTATTTTCCCCTAACGTGAGTTTGGTACCTATCAGACCAGTATTCGAACTCGAAACTTCCGGGGTAACAGTCTAGCGTTCTACCTCTAGGCCACACCGTCCAACACATATACATCCTTATACAAATTTAAAAGATATACACATACATATACAAATGTACAGAATACTACTCGAATACTGTGTAGGCTTTCACATAAAACGTAACCAAACACAACATCCCAATGTACACATGAAGACAGCAACAACGCTGACCCCCCCCCCCCCTCTCTCTTAAGCAATGTAAAAATAAGCGCTTTTTACCCCAGCGTGGAGCGAGGCCCAGAGCCCAAGACATCTATCTTAGCTAATCAATATTAATTCCCTCTTGGTAGATTGAATAGAACAAAAAAAAATTCCGGCGAGAAATGTTCCAGCATTTCTGGGCCGGTGGGCCACGGTTTTTTGGGCCGATGGGCCGATGATGTGGCTCATTGTTAGTGGGGACGTCGTGTATCTGGTGGCGCCGTAACCTCGGCCGGCAGGTATTGTCACGTGACTTATTAGAGCCGGTTCGCCGAAGCCATACAGATTTGGTGGGTAAGACTTCTCATAACGGTTAGAGGTTTCATCTTGCAAGTTCTTAATTAATATACATAATTAAATTGTATCTATTTACTTATACATATCATATGTATAAAACATCATAAAAGCGCATATACATATGTATACATAAGGATGCTAACACATAGCCTTCTTAACACACACACATATATATATATATATATATATATATATATATATATATATATATATATATATATATATATATATATATATATATATATATATATATAGGTGTGGGTGTGTCTATCAATGTATATTGGTTTGTATGTGTGTTTCTATATGTGCGTGTATATATTTTTATTTATATAAACAATGTGCATAATTTTAAGCATTACAATTATTGTTTTCGCTTATTATCCAGCAATCACCGAAGCTTACAAAGACAAATCGCGTTTTTCACCCATCAATGCTCCGCGAAGAAAATGTCAACACATTTCGAAACAAATGTAAATAGTTTTACGGCTTTTTATTTGTGTTATAATTACAATAGTTGAAAATGTAAGTGCGGTAATGTAATTAATTCCTTTTTATTTAATCTTTAACTGTTAATGGTAGCAATTTATAACTTTTATTTTTATATATCAACATAAACACACATTTAAGAATTGCAATTACAATTTCAGATTTGCGTATCCATTTTTAACTTTTTTTTTTACACTTATGTTTTCTACTTTTTTGGCTCATCACCGTTTATCTACAGCGATCCCCCTAAGATAATGTAAGTAAAACGCATGAATGTGATAACATAATAATTGACCACTTTAAAAGGCGAATGCATGATTCTTATGTTCTGGTTGGGGGTGATGTATGTAGATGTATGTAGATTGTTCACCTTGGTTGTTGTGGATGTCCTTGTGTGGAGGTGGGAATTGGGTCAAGGTCATTATTGAAATGAGGGATGAATCGGGGATGGAATTAAACGCAGGGAAATTGAATAGTCGCGTGTGTGTGGGTGTTTGGCTGGTGTTTGTTTGTGAGTGGTAGTTACGTGGTCAGTGTCATTGTGGTGTAGTGGTGGTTAGTGTCACAATCTTTTTAGTATAGTGGTGGTCTTTCACTATGTCTTACGTTGTGATGTAGAGATGGTAAGGGCACAATCATTGTGATTTAAAGATGGTAAGGGCACAATAATTGTGATTTAAAGATGGTAAGGGCACAATCATTGTGATTTAAAGATGGTAAGGGCACAATCATTGTGATTTAAAGATGGTAAGGGCACAATCATTGTGATTTAAAGATGGTAAGGGCACAATCATTGTGATTTAAAGATGGTAAGGGCACAATCATTGTGATTTAAAGATGGTAAGCGGCACAATAAACGATTTATTTGCTCAAAAATCTTTATTAAAGGTGGTTTCCATTTTGAACCTGGTGTCCGTTAGATGACTTCGGCATATTAAGAGATAATGTGATTGGCATATGTATAGTCACCTTTACTTTCACTAACGTGAGTAAGGTTCCATCACAGTTGAGGAGTCTAGGATCCGAACTCAAGACTTTCTGATCAACAGTCGTACGCTCTACTAACCTACCACGCCGCCCCGAAACGTTCATGTATTGAATGATAAATAGCTAGGTATCTATGAAACACGGGACCAAGTTTTTCTTTGATTTACGTTGATGACCTTGTGACGTAGCAACTAATCCAATAGAGTTAATCAAATCGGGCCCACAAAGCCCCATTTCGTCACTTGTACGTAAAGGACCCGTCTCGCTGGGCACCCGAAAAAAATGGTATCGATTTTAGTTTCAGATGTAGGGGGGGGGGGGGGGCAAGCAGAGATGAAGAAATTAATTCCACATCAATTGTCTGGGCAGCGAGCAAGGGAGGTAATGTTTGGGGTGTAAGGGGGTTTACTCGCGTCAACTGCGACCCGAGTTGTCCTTAATTACAGGTTAATGAAGTGGGGGGAGGTAAGAAATCACTGGGTTAATTTGTGTAGGGGGGGGGGGGTGTCATTACACCGCGATGTATTTAACTCGTGTTTGATGTAAGTCTCAAGGATTTATGAGATTAACGAATGTTAGATCATTTTAAAGAATTAACTGAAAATGAAACATATTAGGTATTTGTGATCCCGTATAATGGATAAATAGAAGTAAATCTAATTTTTTTTAGCTCCTTTACTTAAAAATATGTTTTCTTTAAATGACATTTGTTGCATGCTATACTTCAAACACAAACCAAGGTACTAATCCTATTGATACGATTCTCACACTCTTATGAAACCACCAACGTTTATTTTTTTTTATACATAACTTATCAATTATTTACATAAAGATAATTAGAGCATTGTTTGTTTAACCTAACAACAATATAGTACTAAGAAAGCAAGTACATACTTATATATATATATATATATATATATATATATATATATATATATATATATATATATATATATATATACGCATCAGTAGGTGTTTTTTTAGTCGTTCGTGTAACCCAAATGACACAAGAAAAGTGTGTGAATAATTATTTATTTACAACTAACCCAAATCAAATGAGAAGCCAACGGCTGTCAAATTTACCGTAAACACCAAAAATTGCAAGGCCAGTTTTACAGCACTTGTTTTGAAAAAGAAAGCAGCGAAGATAAGATCATAAATTTTCGTAATTTCTGAGTTTACGAGGTAAGATAAAACACAGTTATAGCCTACTCGTAATATTTTCTTTATAGCATTTTAAGTAATTTTCATTTAAAACCAAAATACGGAACAGATTTCCGGGTCATTTTTTTTTCGTTGTAGCTTTAATTCTTTGGCTCAACACAGCTTTTGTTGAAAACGCGAGTTCCCAGCCCTTGATTCTATTTTTAGACACACGTGTGTTTGATTATTGATGATGTTGGTGTTCAACTACGGTCGATTGCCTTAAAATAAAACCCACGTGATTTATGGCAGAGTTCGTTGGGCCTCACAATAAAGAAAAACAAATAAGATGATGTTTTAATTTAAACGTTTTCGTTTTAGTGATAAACGCCCCTGCAACTAGTGTGTGCCAAAGTTGAAGTCGGAAAAAGTTTGTAGAGCAGCTGGCTGTTAATTAACCTGACCCGTGCGTTACTTATTAGATTATAATTTGTTTAAGTGCATTCCAAAGTGAAATCGTTGTTGTATTCGTGTGGTCCTGCCACTACAGTTTTTAAAAAAAATTATATGTTGAACTTGGTAGTCGACCAAAGTTGCAATTAAATTAAGAGTTCATCATCATTATTTCCATTTGTTGCCGAAGACACGAGGAAGTACAGTTCATATGTACTGACCTAGGGTTATGAAAGAATGGTGTGGTCAGCACTATGCCCAGCCGCTTTTGTTTTCCTAATGTAATCCAGGTACCCATCAGCTCTGGGTGGACTCAGCAACGTCTTACAGTCACGAGTCCGATACAAGATCCGAACTCGAGACTTTCGGGTTAGCAGTCAGAAGCTCTACCAATCAACCACACCGTCTATCTTAACAAAGACTTAATTAATATTTATGTCAATAAAAACTATTGACTCATTTGAATGAATGAATGAATGCGTAATTTCCTTTACTTTTTATTTAAAATGTTATAAGTAGTTTCATTTTCAACTTGGTTGAGTCATTAAATTTACTGAGTTACTCTTTTTTCCTGCTAAATACAGTTAGGATGGAACGATATACGATATACCTTACTAGATCAATGCTAAAACACGTAGGCGATTGAATATATTGTGTACAACAAAGTTTTGATAGCAAATTTCGAACTAAAAAACGTTTTGATAAAAAAAAACGTTGTCTTGCAGGAAACAGAGGTATGGCTTCTCGTCTGGCTTTACACATTTTTCTTTGTTTTTGAAAAAGATAGTTAAAGTATGTTAGACATATCTTGATCGTTTTTAAAGCTCTTTACCTTAAAACTCGTAGTCAGTAAATAGTCAGTTATCAACCTTACGGTACATTTGGAAGGCGAAGCCGAGTTCCCTTGTTTTATTGAACTTAGCATATATAGGGATAGTATAGTCAGCATTATACCCAGCCGCCTTCACTAACTGGAGTTGGGTACTCATTTCAGCTGGGCGAACTCAGTCGCATCGTACGGACACAAGTCAATGATCCGAAATCGAGACTCTCGGGTTAGTAGTCGAACGCTCTACCATTTTACCACACCGTCCCATTACAAAAACAAACAACAACCCATTGTAAGCTGTAAGGTATTTTATAAATCTTCACATTACTACCCACTGCCCCCCCCCCTTTACAACACAAGACCTACCCTTGACGTTATATCAGCCTACAGATGTAGAGTACTAGACGGTTATCACGGAATGCATCGATTAACCCTAACCCGATGTTGAACAGTTACAGTAACCAAAGACTGTACATCGCTGATGAAACTCCACGACAAAACAATGGCGTGTAATTACACGAACTAAAAGATATTGATATATGTTGTCTCCCTTTACTTTTCAATTTTTTTTTAAAATTGGTTTTAAACCAACATGTCTGTCTTGGCGATTTTTTTACTTGAGGTCGTCAGGTGCATGCCATTTTTAGCGATGTGGAGGGGAGGGGGATAGTGTTGCGGTTTATGTAGATTTACCGAGTAAGAGTATTAGAGAGAGAAAAAAAAATATTCAAAATAGATTTGTATTTTTTGTTAAATAAATCAAGAGTCACTCCCCCTGTTTGTCTGAAATGTGTTCACGAACTTGAGTTCTCTTGGGGTTTTTTTTTTTTTTTAAAACTTCTCTCAGGGGAGACTACTGCGATCAAGATATTACATTTATTTCTAAAAACCAATAACATTGTGGACAATACACTTGTCATGATGGGGTAGACGGGGTTATTTCGCTTGAATGTTGTCCTCAACCCAAGTAACACGGGCTGGAGATTTAATTTTGTAAATGTGTGTTAGTAGATTAAAGTTTTAACGTGGCATTTACATTTAGGGAAACAACATTCACAGTGAATGTAAGTCGGATACATGTTGTTTGTCTGGCGAATTTTAAATTCGAAAGTTTGTTTAGAGTTAATAAAATATAAGTTTTATATTTAAACTCCACATAGACCCCCCCCCCCTCCCCACAAACTCCGCACAGAATATCGAATCTACTTTAATTAATTATTTAAATTTTCAGGTTTGAAAAAATTAAATAAGACGTTTTGTATTATCTATAGGTAAACCACTTTCAATGGATAAAAGTACATGTCAGAAATAAGTACTACTATTGTAAATCTGTATCAGTCCTCACAAGCCGATGAACAAAACTGTAATACTAAAGCGAACATGGCAAGAAAACACTGTAAATTACATGTCTCAGTCAAAAACATACATAAGGACTTACTCAAATCTTGCTGTGTTGAATATCAGATGCGAGTAATTTCTTTATTCAAACAACGTAAAGTACAACAATAATACACACGAATAATTTTTTTTAAGTTAGCAGAGATGTGTTGGATGAATCAATCAATCGTCCTTAAGCCCCATGGGTGTAGTTGAGACATGACAGTTAATTTTTTTACCATCTTTTTTTTTATACGGGAGAAAGGAATCTATAATATCGTACTGTCTTCTCGGTACGATACTGTATTGTCTATTGATACGATACAGTATTGTCTTCTGTATAATTATATTTTATTCTCGATACGATAGCGTATTGTCTTCCCGATACAATATTATATTTTATCCTCGATACGATACTATATTGTCTTCTCGATACGATATTGTATTGTTTTCTCGATACGATATCGTATTGTCTTCCCGATTTAATATTATATTTTATCCTCGATACGATACTATAATGTCTTCTCGATACGATATTGTATTGTTTTCTCGATACGATATCGTATTGTCTTCCCGATTTAATATTATATTTATCCTCGATACGATACTATAATGTCTTCTCGATACGATATTGTATTGTTTTCTCGATACGATATCGTATTATCTTCTCGATAAAATATTATATTTTGTTCTCGATACGATATTGTATCGTCTTCTCGAATCGATACTGTAATCTTCGCGCTGTGATTACCCACCGCCGACATAATTTACCCTCCACCAAATAGTCTTGATCTTTATCTTATCTATAATGCAACAACTATAGACATAGCTTATTCTCTCACGGTACCCGGTGTCGCAACTCTTCTATATTGTCGCCGAGACTCAAATCTCTTTATCACGAGCACGCTACTGTCTCTAACTCTGGCAGCCAGAGGATTAGACAGTGTGGAATCTCATCATCTCATGTACCAACACTAGGACCCACGCCCATAATACATCAACAGATCCATGTTGTTGAGTGGTGTACCACGCGCTTGCTAATCTAAAAGTCACGAGTTCGGATCTAGGGCTCGAAAAAGCGGCGTCGTACCTGACCTAACTAGGATATTTCAATGTTCGAGGAAACACAAGCCTGAAAAAAAAACAGGTCTGGTAACATTGGTGAGTATTTTTTTTTTTTAAATTCTTCAACCCTGCTCCAGTCTACTAGACTAATGAGCACAAGTGTTATCCGGTAATGTCCGTTTCAGAAAAAGCTAACCCCTTCTCCTTCCAGTCGATGTACGTTCTCTATCGCTCCATCTTTAGTTACACCATAGTAACGATACAGAACAGCAAGAATCTTTGTTTTCAGTGTTAAGTTGCGTCTATAATTTTTTACTAGGTAGTACTCCTATTATGTAAACTGAACGAATTAATAATACTCACATCTCCATGGGGAAATTTATTAACTTAATTTCGGTTTAATTAGATTGTCATGATAAACCTAAAGTACTATTAAAGCCAAATGGGTTTATGTGACTCTATACAACATACACTGTAAGCACTGAAAGATGAACGAAAGTAAACGGAAAAAAAGATAGAATTGGTATAATTGAGTCGAACTAGAACTTGGAAATAAAACCTTCTGGGTGGTCTGGTGTGTTTAAACTAGATCTAGACTAGGAAGAAATAAATAATGGATTTTTTTTCTAAAAAGTTGGATCGCGGTTTGACGTATAACGAAACAAATTAATGTACTGCTATAAATCACTGGTTTCACATCTAGGTACCGGCGTTGTTTTATATTTGCGTTTCGGATTTTTTTTTATTTTTTTATGTTCGGGTGCGGTAGTTAGACAAGCTCTGGCTGTGACGTAATGAAGTGATGTTTTATCAAAACGTCACGTTAAACTCTCGTACTATCGAGATGGCTGATGACAATTTAGGGTGGATCATGACATCAGGCTAAACCCGAACATCCGTTTTTTTTAGCCTTCTAAATTTCTGACTGAACATTTTACTCTTCGAGACGTCCGTTTAAACTTTCGGACTTTCCAGACTTTAAATTAAACTTTCGGCTTATCTAGACATCCGGTTAAACAGGCAGCCTATCGAAACATCCGGTTTAAATTTCCGTGTATCGAGACATCCCTTTAAAATTTCCGTGTATCGAGACATCCCTTTAAAATTTCCGTGTATCGAGACATCCCTTTAAAATTTCCGCGTATCGAGACAGAACTTTAAAATTTCCGTGTATCTAGACACCGGGTGTAGATTTCCGCGTATAGAGACATCCGGTTTCAATTTCCGCGTATCGAGACAGCCCTTTAAAATATCCGCGTATCGAGACATCCGGTTTGAATCTTAGCATATTACAACATCCGAGGCATTCTTAAACCGACAGCAACTATCTGTAAACCCACATTACAAAATTGAACTCAAACCCACATTTAAACTCAACACATTCATACACGAACATTCCAAAAGCTCCTTTACACTTAATTATCCCAATAATCCCGAATCCTAAAACATCATTTTAAGCCAAAATTCCTTCTCTCCAAACACCCATTACCATCATGCACGTTTTACCCCTTAACATCCTCCCCCCCCCCCCCCCCCAAATCTCTTTTAATCTCAACCAACGAATTAAGGTTTCTCGGATTCTTCACGAGTCATACCTGTATCCTATATCAGAAGGCATTCATATCCCCACCCCTTTTAGCTAGGGGGTACTTTATCCTGAGGGCACGACAACAGGTGGGGGCCGTGTTGTTTACAGTCATTACGTCATGAACCCCACTTGGATGAATGTTTATTTCACCTCGAGGTTTTTTTTTTTTTTTTTTTTTTTTTTTTTTTTTTTTTTTTTTGTTGCTGTCTTCTGCAGCCTATCATGAGCGTCGGTATATGAGTACTGTCGCTATGCAGCAGCTGATATGAGAATAAGTGAGAGGGGGGATTGAAAGGTGGATTAAGTAGGTGAGGGGGGAGGGTGAGAGGTGGGCGATGTGGGTGAGATGGAAGGAGGGGTAGAGGTGGATTAAGTAGGTGAGTGGGGAGGGTGAGAGATCGCGAAGTGGGTGAGATGGAAGGAGGGGTAGAGGTGGATTAAGTGGGTGAGTGGGTTGGAGGAGTAACCAGCAACTAAGAGAGGTAACGCGTAATTGAGCTTGTTAAAGAGTAATTGAAAGGGTTAACGACTACATTTTTTACCACAGCCAAACTGCCTAAAGCTCTTTGTCTAAAGCTTTTCTCCGATGTCGTTGACCTCCATATTTCTGCCTACAGCTGCTTTCCTAAAGCGATTTGCCTAATACTGTTTGCCTAAACCTGTTTGCCTAAAGCCACTTTCCAAAAGCTGTGTGCCTAAACCGATTTGCCTAAAGCTGTTTGTCTTAACCTGTTTGCCTGAATTTGTTTTTCTAATACTGGTATGCCTTAACCTGTTTGACGAAAGATGTTTGCCTAAAGCTGTTTGCCTAAAGCTGTTTGCATACAACTGTATTCCTAAAGCTGTTTGTCTAAAGCTGTTTGCCTAATGCTTGTTGCCTAAAACATGCTTTATTAAAGCTGTTTGCCTAATATTGTTTTCCGAAAGCTGTTTGCCTAATACTGTTTGCCGAAAGCTGTTTGCCTATGGCTGTTTGCCTAATACTGGTTTCCGAAACCTGTTTGCTTAATTTTTTTTTCCAAATGCTTCTTGGCTAAAGCTGTCTGCCTAAAGCTGCTTGCCTAATGTTCCTTGCCTAATGCAACTTGCCTGAATCTAAAAAAAATACCGACACGCTCTCAGATGTACGTAGTCGATACCATGACGATTAAAGTATCGATTCTCTGGCATAGCCCCACAGTCAAAGAAAATAAAATTACAGAGATGGAACTTTGGCAGATGACTGCATTCTAGCCTGGCAGAAGAAGTTTCTAGAAAGGTGAATGGAATTTCATAACTATGTTTGCCTGATATTCGACCGAGGCTGCACTACAAGAAAATAGTGCGTGCATGATGGTTAAAATAATTTAGCTTCGAAGAAAACTATCTAGATCTATTTACTTCATTTTGTAGGTGTACTACTTTTTCTTCTTTCTATTCGTGTCATCTATGTTTATAACTTACGTTTGTCTGAAACAAATTCTAAGATAATGAAATAAAACGTACAAATTAAAAATAATGTATCTATGCCTGCAAATATTATACGTGTATACTTTTTTACGCCCAAACATATATATATATATATATATATATATATATATATATATATATATATATATATATATATATATACTATTTATATGATGACTATGCTAAATAGATTATAAAAGTACATATTTATATGCTTTAACGTAATGCCATTTAATAATACTATTTACTACAGATCTTCTAACTGCATAAAATCCTGATGATAATACGAGCATTTTAGCATTCTTAATTATAACAAAATAAAGAATAATTTATTTCATAGCTGGATACTTGTAAATCTTTACTGGTATATTGCAATGAATGTAAGCGAACAGAAGAAATTAGTCCACGATTGTATGGTTTGCCAGAAAGTGCGAGCCGCAACAGAAGCCATTTAGATTCTGTGTTTGGTCAATAATCTGCCCAATCTGGCCAAAGTTTCTGCTCAATGGGAAGGGATCTGTCAGGTTGGAAGGGCCGCTTGACAGTTAAGTGAAGATTGGTCAGCCGGGGATGTTGACCACCGTGGTATAGACCACTTGAGTCTTGTAGAAACAGCTTTCACATTTTGGGCAATCGCAAAACGTAGTGTCGAGTATAGTTTTAAGTAGGTTTTGTATTCTTTTTTTTTGTTGTTGTTGTTTTATTTTTGTATCGTGTTCTTGAAGTGAAGTTAGGGCATGGATTTCAAATAGTTTGCTTTGAATGTACAATAAGATTGTTTTCTCTCTCCGAATTGATATTATTTATGTTTCCAATTAAAGAAATTTCAGAGCTCATTAAGTACCAAATCCTGTCTCATTTGTTGGGGTAGAGTGGCTTAAGTAAGACGTATTTCTACCTCTAAAAACTGAAACTGGGAAACACCTTACATTTAGGCCTACATATGATAAAGTAAGTATAATTACATTAAGTGACTTGGTCGTTAGTACGGCGAATGAAGTAGAGTTTATCTGGTTTTTTTTGTGTGACCTCGGCATATGAAACGATAGTGTTGTCAGTTCTGCGTCCAACCTTCTTTAGTTTCCCTATGGAGAATCATAGCAGAGTAGACTCAAGGGGGCGTCTTACACTCGGGACAGTTGGGTTGGCAGTCTAGGGCTCTACCGTCCTACCACCACGTCCCACACGTTTGAATATATGTTGTGTAACATTTCGTGCTTGATAAACAGGTAATCACACATTATAGACAACAGCCGTCGTCTAAGCGTTAATAGTAAAGCTCAGATTAAACTAATTATGGACTAAAGCTAATACAAAATATGAAACTTAGTCCTCTTTGCTCCTTATGGAGCATAGGGCCTCCACCATTTCCTTCCATTTCTTCCTATCCTCGGCTATTAATTTTGACATCTCCCAAGACATCCCTATTGGCTTCAGTTCTTCAAGAAGACTCCGCCTCCAGGTCTGTCTTGGGCGCCCTCTCTTCCGCTTTCCCTGGGGGTTCCACTCAAGCGCTTGGCGTGTAACATTTGTGTGAGACTTTCGCAGTGTGTGACCCACCCAGCGCCACTTCCTCCTTCTTATTTGCACACATATAGGCTCCTGCCTAGCTTTCCTCCATAGTTCCAAGTTCGGCACTTTGTCCTGCCATCTCAGTTTCAGTATCTGTCTAAGGCATCTATTCATGAAGGTCTGTATCTTTGCTGTGCTTGCCTTGGAGACTCTCCATGTCTCTGCTCCATACAGCAGAACTGCCTTGACATTAGAGTTAAATATCCTAATTTTTGTGGTAATGGAGATGGCCGAACTTTTCCATATGGGTCGCAGGACTGTGAAAGCGCAGCGGGCTTTATTAACTCTAGCGCGTATGTCCTCCTCTGTGCCTCCCGTTTTGCTGATCTTGCTGCCAAGGTAGACAAACTCTTGCACATCATTTACCTGTCTTCCGTCTATTGACACTGGAGCCTCCTGTTTATTGTTAATTCTCATCATTTCCGTCTTTTCTTTGTTGATCTTCAGACCTACGCGCTGCGAGATGGCTCCTAATGCATCAACTTTTTCCTGCATGTCCTGTAGCCTGTGCGAGAGTAAGGCAAGATCATCTGCAAACTCCAGATCTTCTAGTTTCCCCGTGAGTGTCCACTGAATACCTTTTCCAGAACTGGCATAGGCTGTGCGTGTCACCCAGTCGAGAACCACCAAGAAGAGGAGGGGCGACAGCAGACATCCTTGTCTCACACCTGTGTTGACCTGGAACTCTTTAGACAGTTTCCCTGCATGGCTAACTTGGCATGAAAATCCATTGTAAAGCTGCTGGATTATTTCCACTAACTTAGCAGGTACACCATAGTGTCTCAACAGATTCCATATTGTTTGCCTATCCACACTATCAAAGGCCTTCTCAAAGTCAACAAAGCAGATGTAAAGCGGGGCCTGCCATTCTATCGTCTGTTCTACAATAATTCTAAGAGTGGCTATCTGATCTGTACAAGATCTTTCCTTCCTGAATCCTGCTTGTTCCTCTCTTAGCTTAAGGTCAACCGCCTCTTTCATTCTGTCCAAAATAACTCTGGTAAGGACTTTACTTGGTATGGACAACAAGGTAATGCCCCTCCATTTTCCACACTGAGATAAGTCACCGTTCTTAGGCAACTTCACAAGGAGGCCCCTTTTCCAATCGGGTGGGATCTGTCCTGTGTTCCAGACTAAGTTAAGTAATTTATGAAGTCGATTTACTACTTCTTCCCCACCTTGTTTTAATGCCTCTGCTGGGATATTATCTGGTCCTGCTGCCTTGCCACTCTTCAAACCATTTAAGGCGTTGAGAATTTCCTGTCTGGTGATTTCCTCGGTATTGATGTTAAGGGGTTCCCCTGGCTCCAGGTCTGGTGGATCTTGAGGTGCTGGACCGTTTAGTACTTCCTGGAAGTGCTCTCTCCATCGTGCCAATTGTTCCTCAATTGACGTTAGAAGTTTACCATTTTTGCTCCTCACTGGCCTGTTGGTATTGGTTTTCCTCCCACTCAGAGCTCTGGTTGTTGCATAGAGCGTCTTGAGATCTCCCTTACTGGCAGCTGTTTCGGCCTCCTCTGCCATTTCATTTATAAACAATCTCTTGTCATTTCTTAGTTTCCTTTTCACCTCTTTAGCCTTTTTGTTATATCGAGCGGCTGCAGCTTGTTTTTGCTGCCGTGTTTTTGCTTGATTTAGTTCGCTCTTTAGGCTTTTTCTTTCTTCCACCTTCTGCCATGTATCATCTGTGATCCAGGGCTTCCTGTTTGGCGCTCTGCCTCCTAGAGCCTCTTCGCAGGCTTCAATAGTGGCTTGCTTAAATACTTCCCAGGTGTGTTCAACTGAATCAAGATCTTTCTCTTCTGTCTGTAGAGCTTCAAACCGATTCTTTAGGGTGACCTGAAAATTTGTCCTGTTGTCTTGCGTCTTAAGTTTACTTACATCAAATCTTCTTCGTGGATCAATTTCATGTTGCCTCTTCTTTGCCTTTAGCTTCATCATCAGTTTAGTAACAACCAGGTGGTGGTCGGATCCTATGTCTGCTCCTCGCTTTGCTCTCACATCCTGCAGTGAGGCCCTCCAACGACGCCTTACCGCGACATGATCAATCTGGTTTTCGGTATGATGATCTGGTGATATCCAGGTGGCTTTATGACACCTTCGGTGGGTGAAAAGTGTACCGCCGATAGTAAGCTCATTTGAGGCACAAAAGTCTGCGAAGAATTCACCATTTTCATTCATTTCCCCTAGGCCATTGGTTCCCATCTCCATTTCCCTGCCTCTGTTGTCTTTGCCTACTTTGGCATTTAAATCACCCATGAGGATCAGCATGTCGCGCTTGGGTACCTTATCAACCACCGACTGAAGCTCTTCGTAGAAACGGTCTTTTTCTTCCTCGTCTGCGTTGTTCGTAGGAGCGTAGCACATGATAATGGAGGTCTTTTGAAACCTGGATTCAAATCTAGCTTTAATTATTCTATCAGATACAGGTTCCCTTCTTCTTCTTCTTCTTCGTTCTTAATTATTAGTGTTGATGGGGATCGAGATTTATCTGCCAGTGGGTTTGAACTCGAGACATTGTTCGAATTTATCAACCATGAGCTTTTTGCCGACTCGACCACGCCTCCAACACAATTAAGCGTTACGTGTCAACTGGTTATGCGCCATTGAGGCCATTGACTCCGATTTCAGCCTGCTTTTCTTTTTGGATTTGCTTCCATAGCCTTTGTCCAACCAAGAACAAACTACAAGGCAGCAGTTGTTTAATTTTGGAGTTGTCTCTCCTAGAAGAGTGGCAGTCCCCAGCTAACGAGCCTCATCTGCCCGAGGGTTCGAACTCGAGACTTTTCGGTTTAGCAACCATGAGCTTTACCGACTCGACCACGCCGACCCCTATACAGGTTCCCATTCCATCAGGCTTTTTGTTGCCTCCTTTGTCAATAGCAAGGCTACGCCTGCCTCTCGTGGGTCGTCCTCATTTTCTTTTCCCGAGTATAACAGTGTTTCTCCCGTCTGGAATTTTGTCTCTCCAAAGGTGTTCCATCTTGTTTCGCACAGGCCAAGCACTGTAAGATGATACTGTTGCATTTCTTTCACTGCCTGTGCACACTTCCCTGCTTCCCATAGTGTTCTGACGTTCCATGTTCCTATGAGGATAGGTTTCTTTTGCGACAGTAGTTTTGGGGCTGTGGATTTAGTTTTCCTCGGTTGAAGAAGGGGGGTCGGCTCTGTAGCTTCCTTACGGATTTGGCTGCATTGCGTCATCCTTCTCCTAAGTGGAGCCCTGATTCTCCCGAGGACTGGATTTGTTTCGGATTTGGCTTCGGTTTCTGTAACTGTCTTTTGTTTTATGTGGACGAGTAGTTAGCCCATCGCACAACCCCCAACCTGGAGGACCAGGGCACAACGTTTGGTCTAGCCCCTACCCACGCAGATCTGTCCGACTTGGTTAGACCTGCCAGGAGCACTAGGCTCCCGCCGGAATAGCTCTGTGGGTCGCTGGGGCACACAAGCCATCCCACCACTTCAAGGCGGTGTGCCATCAGGATGGACAAAATATGAAAGATACACCGATATTCGACGGGAATAGCCTTTAAGCTCAGCGTAAGACATATAATTAAGCTCAGAAGGGAGACTTTTAGCTTGTAGGTGTCACTACCAGACAGACAAAAGAAGAAGGCTACTTAAGCAGTTCATTCAATGTATGTTTGTTCAGCTAAGATTGCGTGTCAGTCTTCAACTGCCGGTGAGTATTAGTTCTGGTGTGTTCTTTTTAGGTGTTTTGAGGTGAGATCCAGTGACTTTTATCGGGACGGCATAGTCTTTCTCTTTATATGTCCAAATATTTGAATCATGAAACCTACTCCATCTGTCTTGGGCTCGAACACAGTAGCGTAGCGAGAGGGGGGGGCGGGGGGGGGGGGACATATGTCCCCGAGCGCCGACCTTAGGGGGCGCCAAAATGGGTTGGAAAAATAAATTGAAAGGTTGAGGGGGGTGCATATCGAACGTTTGAGGGTGCAAATCGAAAGTTTGACGGGGGGGGGGGGGGTGCAAATCGAAATCTTGAGAGGGTGAAAATCGAAAAGTTTGTCCCCGGGTGCCGGGAAGGATCGCTACGCCTCTGCTCGAACAGGAATATATAAATAAATAAATAAATAAATAAATATACATATATATATATATATATATATATATATATATATATATATATAATCAATGCATTTAAATGTCATGTTTGCACCAATATGCTCTAATTATGTATCGATATTGAAAACTGTGTTTTTGCAAAAAGCTTCAAAAAGAATTTCCGGATCCTACGACAGCTATATTACACGTGTTTTTAGATTATCTTTAAAAACATAATGAAAAGTGTTTTTTTTTCACATTTAAATTACACATTTTTCCCGTGCTAAACAACCACGCCATCAATAAAACTCATGCAACGGAAGAAAAAAACCACAGGCAATAAAATAAAATGTAATTAAAATTGATTAAACTCCGCTCAAGCGAAACGACAATGCCAGATTTACAACACTCGGAGGAAAATATATATTCAAAAAAAAATCGTTGGCAATCAAACTAAGCATTGAGTATAACAAATAGTCCTAATGAGTTCTGGCACTCTCGGAGAGGGGAAAAATTCAATGTTTATTCTCCAAGACAGTCGAGTAATGCCATTTCACACTTGACTGGACCGCCAGCAATTTGTGCAAAGAGTTGTGGAGAAACTGTATTGCCATTTTCAGTGCTATGTAAAAGAGAAATAACCAGACAATTGATTTCCGATACACCAGACCAGCGCCTGGCTGAAACCGGGATACGTTTGACTATTTGTAAGGGACAAGTGCGGACTTGGGAATATTTGTAGCCAAAGTGTTTGAAAAAAGAAAATTTTTTTTGTTTTGTTTTTGTTTTGTGTTGGCGTTTGGGTGGTGTTGTGTTTGTTGTTGTAGTATTGGCAGTGAGAAAACGTTGGAATATCCGGGTTTATGGAACTGTTTTTGGGAGTTATCCGGTAATTGTGTTTAGGATTGTCCTGTGTTGGAATGTCGTGGGGTATTGGCGAGGTTAGGACCGTTTGGGCTTGTGGCAGTATTGGAATCCAATTAACGAATTCAAATTGTATTCGGGTATTGTAATGTTGACGCTGAACTGGAATCGTGTACGCGTAGTTGGAATTGGGTTGGGGTATCGGATCGTGTTGCAGTATTGAAATTGTTTTAATCTTTTGGAATCGTTTTCGGATATAGAGTAAATTTATTTGAATCGTGTTGATATTGTACTCGTGAAGGGGTATTGGAATCGGGTATTAGAATCTTATTGAGGTATTGGAATCGTGTTGAGGTATTGGTATCGTGTTGGAGTAACGGAATCGTGTTGAAACTATTGGGATCGATTTGTAATTTTGGAATCATGTTGAAGTATTGGAAATTGTAATGTGCTATTGGAGTCGTGTTGTCGTATCGGAATCGTGATGGTATATTGAAATCATGTTGAAAGTATCGGAATCGTGTTGAAAGTATTGAATCGTGTTGGGGTATTGGAATCGTGTTGGGGTATTGGAATCGTGTTGGGGTATCGGAATCGTGTTTAAAGTATTGGAATCGTGATGTGCTATTGGAATCGCGTTGGCGTTTTGGAATCGTGTTGAAAGTATTGGAATCGCGTTGGCCTATCGGAATCGTGTTGAAAGTATTGGAATCGTGTTGAAAGTATTGCAATTGCGTTGAAAGTATTGGAATCGCGTTGGTCTATCGGAATCGTGTTGAAAGTATTGGAATCGTGTTGAAAGTATTGGAATCGTATTGAAAGTATTGGAATCGTGTTGTTTCAGCACTGAGTTATTTCCAATTGTCAACGTGCCAGATCGCCGAACACAGCCCTCCGGCTAGCGAATAAAAGAATGGCCGAATACATCACAGGGATTTCATTGGAAGAGGGGGGGGGGGCAGTCGGGGAGAGGGGGGGGGATTAAAATATTGTGCCTAACTGAGATAAAAGAAATCAATGCGAGAATCTTTTTACTTTAATATATATATATATATATATATATATATATATATAGATATATATATATATATATATATATATATATATATATATATATATATATATATATATATATATATATAAATAAATTCTAAATAATTCTAGACTATATAGTAATACCACTTCAAAGCTACATGTGTGTCTACAATTTATGCATTTATACAAATATGATGTGATGCCTATTCGTCTTAATTAACTTATCACTTCTGAGACATAATAAAAGTTTTTTTCATTCTACAACAGGAAGTTTTAAAGAGGATGAGATTACCACATTGGAATTAAGTTAATACATTGCTTGCTTCAGAATACAAAATTAAATTTCCAGAAACCTCGCTCCACATAGTAAAACACAATGTAATAAAACGGAAACAGTCAGATTTAGTCTCATAAGATACGTAAGTAGATTTTCACATTTAAAATATGAAGATAAAGACAGTTCCTAGTTCTACTAACAAAAACAAATGTATTTGTTTCATAATACTGAAGAAAAGAACATCATATCTAATAGTAATAGTGTTTGTTAAACAGAATAGTTTAACATTATTTATTTATTGTATCTATATCGCTGTTAATTTTGCCCACCCAAATAAATCATTACTTAGTGTAAGTTTTATTTAGAACAGAGAACATTTTATACTACAAACTTGTGAATATTACACTCCTTTTTTTTTTTAACGAAAGTCTTGTGTTTGAGTTATCTTCTCATAAATGTCGTAAGTGTTGTTCCTTTGTGTGTTTCTCTGATTCTTAGTAAGGCGTTGAAGTCTTCAATTTGTGTTTGATTTGACTGTGTGTAAGAGTGGGCAGTGTTTCTTCCAGACTTTTTTCTCCGGGGGGGGGGGGGGGCACTTGAAATTTTCGGGGGAGGGCGGTAGATTTTCTTAGGGGGGGGGGGGGTGGACACTGTTAAAGTATATATTTTCTATATAAATTATATAAATTTAATTTCGTTCGGGGGGCGGTAAAAAATCTTCGGGGGGGGGGGGGGGGGGGTGGGGCTTTGCTACCCCCACCCCTCAGCAATGCCTGGAAGAAACTCTGGGGGTGGGGGGAGCAGGACTTTTTGCCGGAAGTCATCCTAGAAGAAGAGAGGTGTAAAAAAAATTGTATTGAGTGGGCGTCAGGTCGTCATATTAAAAAAAAAATTGCTGGTCTAATTTTGTGACTAGCTTGAGAAAACCGTGTCTAAATATTTGACTTTCTGGACATTCGTTGTCGGGGTTAAACGGGAGACATCCCGAAATACATCAGCTGCTAAACTCGGCTGGTTATGAAGCCAATTGGGCTGGTTTTCACAGTAGGGTCACGTGTAATGTACTTCAAGCAAGGCCAAGGTCAGGCTCCACGCCGCCATTGCACTAAGGGAAGGACGGGGGTGGAGCTGTAGAACAGATTAAAGCTTGCTTGAGAGGTGGGGTGGGGGTGGGAGTTGGTCACGGTTGAGATGAGCTCAGCCACGGTCATTGATCCGTGTTGTGGAAAATATTTGCCTGTACATTCCTTCTCAGCATTATATTTTTTTTAAAGTTCGTACCCAAGACAAATGGGGCAGATGAAGTAGAGTTCATCTGTTTCATTCGATTTACTGACTTTAAATTTTTTTTTTTATTGAGCGAAAGCATTTTCTTTTACTTAATTCAAACGTCTGTTTTTGAGTTTCTGGCAAATCATATAGCTCAGTTTTGACCCACTTCTAATGCAGCGATTTTATTAAAACTTTTCAGATGATAATGCAAGAATATTTCTTTATTAATTTAATTAGCAGTTTAATTAGTCTTTGAAAGTTGATTTAAAGATTATTGTATTCAAATACAAAAGGGGAGATAACTAGCTAGATGTGATCACCCTAACAGCCTGGTGAGCTGTGGTTCACACCGAATGTTTACAATTTATCGACACAAGTTTGTAAAGGCTATTAGGGGCAGATAATGGACGCTTTCTAAAAGCTTTTAGTTATTCACATTTCCGTATGTGGGTTTGACCCATTTGTAATGCAGCTATTTCGTTCAAACTTTACAGATAGATTTGTCTTCAGTTGCAATTAATAAATATATATTTTTTAAATCTACTTAGATGATAAATTAGTCATCCAAAATTAATGAAATTATTTGAAAATTAAGGGGAGATTACAATATTAAGAACTAGTGATCGCTTGATCGGATTGCCGTCGTCTGCGAACGGTCACGGACGGCTGCTTTCACGCCCCAGAACGTCCCGGGGCGTTGTACAGGGGCAGATAATCGTCTTTCAGAGAACACGAGCTACAAAACGTGTTTTAAAGCTAATGCTTTTAGTCGTAGCCTATATAGTGTCGACTTCATAAATTATGAATCACTAAAAGTAGAAAAAAAAACTAATATTAAAAAAAAACCTTAAAACCTTTATAACTACATTTTAAATGCACCGAAAATAAGAAAATAATATTAAATTACTTTCTATGGTAAAAGTTTGGTTGTAAACAAAATATGTAAAAATTCTAATGGGCAACTAAACCTTGTATAAAACAAAACAAATTAGTTTTATTAATTTTAATAATTATGTTTCATTTTTTGTACCGTTTCGATCGAGTTTACTATGCTGAGTAAAATTATTATTGGTGATGTTGAGAATAAGGATGCCGTGAAAGAAACCCACAAGACGTTACACATTGTGAGTAAGGACGAGTGCGGTCCATGCATGTGTGTGTGTGATTATATGAAATCAAGTGGACAGTTAGATCCACATATGTCTATGTGAGGTTGGGGGATGAAGGTTTGCAGTCACTTTAACTAAACGCAGACCGTAGACTGCCGTCAGTCACTTTAACTAAACGCAGACCGTAGACTCCCGTCAGTCACTTTAACTAAACACAGACCGTAGACTGCCGTCAGTCACTTAAACTAAACGCAGACCGTAGACTGCCGTCAGTCACTTTAACTAATCGCAGACCGTAGACTGCCGTCAGACACTTTAACTAAACGCAGACCGTAGACTGCCGTCAGTCACCTTAACTAAACGCAGACCGTAGACTGCCGTCAGTCACTTTAACTAAACACAGACTGTAGACTGCCGTCAGTCACATTAACTAAATGCAGACTGTAGACTGCCGTCAGTCACTTTAACTAAACACAGACCGTAGACTGCCGTCAGTCACTTTAACTAAACACAGACCGTAGACTGCCGTCAGTCACTTTAACTAAACGCAGACGGTAGACTGCCGTTTAATGAAGTGACCCGTTTGATGTACGCGGTATTAATTTTAGATGAACTAACCTTGACCTTTATTTAACGAAAACTAACCAAAACAAACAGTTGGGTAGATTCAGCCCTCCTACAACTATATATTGCGTGTCTCTTAGAAGTGCACAACATCACGCTAATTGAGCGACGTCATTAATTATTGAGCAAGAAGGGGGTGTGGGAATTTACATGATATAATATACTTGGGAAAGTGAGCTTACATGATATTTTTTAATGAGGGACGGATTTAAATTATGAGGGGGTGGGGCTGGATGAAAGGATTCAAGTGATATTGAAAAAAAAAAACTCACTGAAGACTAGACAAAGGTTTCGCAAGAGGGATTGTTTGAGAAAAATATTGTCTAGTTAATCTTCTTCTTATTCGTTCTTAATTTATGTGTTAGAAGGGAGACCCTCCAACACAATTAAGTATACGTGTCAACTGGTTATGCACCTTTGAGGCCGTTGACTCCGATTTCAGACTGCTTTTCTTTTTGGATTTGCTTTGTTTGATTTTGGAGTTGTCTCTCCTGGAAGAGTGGCTGTCCCCAGCTAAAGAGCTGCCCGAGGGTTCGAGCTCAAGACTTTTCGGTTTAGCAACCATGAGCTTTACCGACTCGACCACGCCGACTCCTTGTGTAGTTCATGTTTTTATACATCTAAATCTTTACCAAGGAAGCCTCGAAGTAATGTAAATAGTAAAGTTTACATTGACGCACAGACTAGAACATTTTAATTCGAAACGGGAAGTAATTAAAAAGGCCAAGAGTACAAACTATTTTGTTCGTTAACATTTTGTTTAAAGATATTTTCTCCATGCTGTTAACAATCTTTGAGATTGGTGCAAACAGGGTCGCTGCTAAACAAACAACGCACAGCGTAATCAACGATTGTAACATTAATGTGCGTCTGCCTACGCGTGACACAGCATGCAAAAGAGCAGCTTGGCCGCGCATGTGCAAACAAACCGACAGCCGAGCACGAACTCCAACAATTAGCGCAGCGCGCTGCATTTTTTTGCGCCGGTGCGCAATCGACATCAAAGAGTGGATGGTGTTTATCTAACTACCGCGTCCCCAGTCTCCTGGCATTAAAGTTTAATAACCGTAAAGTCAATACACAAGAAAGGAAATTGGAACTGTATTGCGATTTGAGTTCTTCTCGCTCGCGACAAGACCACCCGTTGCTTAGAAATTGTTTAGTGGTACCCAGCACGACATCAGCCCGAGGGGCACTCCACGACAGCGGATAATTCATTTTGGTAATTGTTTTTAGATGCGGGTGCTTTAATTTAAAGCGTGCGCCTTTTAATTGAAGCAGGTGACTTTATGTTCTATCGTTAAAAAAAAGGTTTTAAAGTTTAATAAAACATTTTTAAATTAGTACCTCGTTTGTATTTGATGACCTGTGGATGTTTATTGAACTTGTTAATACTTCAAACATCAAACGCTTTCATTTCCGTGGAGAGATTTTATTTCTTGTGTTGATGTTATTTCTATCCCTAGACACGGCTTTTATATGACAGTAAGTATGATTCGTTATACACACAAAGTTACTCTAACACAAAGTTACGATATCCTACACACCCTCGTGCATTATTTCTTTTTTTTCTTTCTATATATATATATATATATCAATATATATATATATATATATATATATATATATATATATATATAATCATATATATAATAGCAAAATAATATCTTCGCGTGTCTGGCAATGCTCGGCCCACTCGTCTTGGACGAGTCACGCTACTGCTGCAAGACTGGCCTGTAGACAGAAATGTTTCTCCACAAACTGGCCTGTAGATAGAAAGTTTTGGCCACTATGAGAGTAGCCTGCAATCAGAAAGATGTGGCCACTACAAGCCTGGCCTCTAGACAGAAATGTTTCTCCACAAGCCTGGCCTCTAGACAGAAATGTTTCTCCACAAGCCTGGCCTCTAGACAGAAATGTTTCTCCACAAGCCTGGCCTCTAGACAGAAATGTTTCTCCACAAGCCTGGCCTCTAGACAGAAATGTTTCTCCACAAGCCTGGCCTCTAGACAGAAAGATTTGGCCACTACAAGACTGGCCTCTAGACAGAAAGATTTGGCCACTACAAGACTGGCCTCTAGACAGAAATGTTTCTCCACAAGCCTGGCCTCTAGACAGAAATGTTTCTCCACAAGCCTGGCCTCTAGACAGAAAGATTTGGCCACTACAAGACTGGCCTCTAGACAGAAAGATTTGGCCACTACAAGACTGGCCTCTAGACAGAAATGTTTCTCCACAAGCCTGGCCTGTAGACAGAAAGATTTGGCCACTACAAGACTGGCCTCTAGACAGAAATGTTTCTCCAAAAGCCTGGCCTCTAGAACAGAAAGATTTGGCCACTACAAGACTGGCCTCTGGACAGAAATGTTTCTCCACAAGCCTGGCCTGTAGACAGAAAGGTACCGCCACCTGTGCCAGAATTCCAGAGAAAAGTAGAAGCTAATCGCTTCACATCCGTGGAGCTGTTGGCATACACAACTCATTACTTCACTTGAAGATGTTTGGTTCTCGCTCATAAACCGGTCCCGGTAAATACCGAATACAAACAGCACGCAGTGTTTCTTCCAGACTATTTTCTCCGGGGGGGGGGGGGGTGGACTACAATTTATGGGGGTGGGGGCGGACACTGTTAAAAGTATATATTTTCTGAGGGGGTAGACTTTCTTCGGGGGGGGGGGGAGGAGGGGGCGAAGAGATGCCTGAATGAAACTGTGATAGCACGGTTAGAAGAGTGCTGGATTGTAAAATTACTAATGCAGGATCTGCCTTTCCCTCCACCAACCCCCCTTTCCACCTCACCCCATCCCATTTTCCGGTGTAAATATTACAATCTGGGTTCAAAATGTCCCTTGATAAATCTTGTTGTACATGTACTACATTTTTACCACTCAAAAATAGTTTTAATTTTTACGGATTTACCCCGTTTAGAGTGATTTTTTGATAATGCTAATATACACCACACATAAATTATTTCGTCTCTTTTATCGTGTTTTTAAATTTTCTATTCTAAAACAGTTCTTATGTGTACATGTATTGTGTATGAAAATTGTAAAAAAAATTGTGACAATAGTTCCAGTTGACAAGAGCATTATTGGACACCTTTTGTTGTTTAAATTTCAATCGACCACTTCATTCTTTATTTTGGGAACGGAAGTAGAACATTTCCGCACGGAAGTCGTGTAACAGAGACGAACTAACCCGTTTTGACAAATTGTATAACGTCAAGTGTTAGGATGGAAGGTTAAAAAAAAAAAAAAACTTTCGCCACTCAAAACACTGTGAAGACAAGCTTGGAACAAATAGATAATTTTGTTGAAACGGGAAAAGATAATGGGAGCATTTTATAATCGAAGTAGACGTTGGCTTCTTAGTCTTTTTATAAAAATGTGTTTAGGTAATGTTTAAAATAGCGACATATTATTCTTTTTATAAAAAGTTTATTTAGGTAATATTTAAAATAGCAAGCTGATGTTGTCAATGTATTGTTTCATTACCCTAACTCTTGGGCAGAAAACTAGTTTTAACCTTAAACTTATGACGACAAACCCAATTATTAAAACAAATACTTAGGTAAAAGAAAATGCTCCATAGCTTGCTTTAGAGTTTTGATATCTATGTGTATTAATATTATAAGTATCCATGTTTGTCGGTATTTTGTATACGTTTGTCAATATAGGTATAACAAGATGTCTATTTTGTGGACCAAATTTCTAGAGGCCATTGAAGAAAAGGGTTCGTTGTTTGATTGTAGATAGGGTTCGAATACTACATTGTAAATATAGTTTAGCTATCCTCTTGTAAGCATAGTTTATCTAGTACATTGTAAAATTATGTTCGTTTTTGTTTCATAAACACAAGTGTTAGATCCCCGTAAACTTATTTTAGCAAGTCTATTCACGACGCACGACCTTGACCCCTAGCGTAGATCAAAGCAGGCCGAGCTCACCACACCAGCTGTTGTACCTAAGTATCCCCCCGGGGGGTCAGACGTATCATGTTTAAATCTCATCCAGATTACCCAGGTAGCGTTTCTGTGCTAACATACAACATGGCAACATCGCCGTACAGAAAACTTATCCGGCCAATAGATCAGGGGCGGCAATCTCTTGTTGAAGATACATTTTGTGGAAAAGAAAGCTCTACGACATTTGCTACAGTAAAAATGTAAGTAGTTTGACATTTAGATCAATCTAAATGAAAGTAATAATATTTTATTTGCAAAAGTTTAGTCAGAATTATTCGGTTTTGTTCAAAACAAAAGTTAAAGTTAAAGAATTAATTTTAGAGAAACTTTAGGACTTAAATAACTTTTTTCGGAATAATAATAGGAACCTTGAATATTGTTCACTCAAAAATACAAAAAGAATATCAACAAGAAAACCCTGTTTATTTTTGTTTGAGTGGATTGTTGTCCCTTATTCTTGATTGCCATTTGGAAAAGTTACCACTGAGGAAACGAGTTAAAGCCAGAGTTGTTGAGAGTCAGAAACATGCTCACAAGCTAACTTGAGACTCAGATGAGATAAGTTACCACTGAGGAAAGGAGATAAAGCAAGAGTTGTTGACAGGTCAGAAACATGCACACAAGCTAACTTGTGACCCAGATGAGATTGTTTACATTAAAAGGCCTGGAGAAACAATACACACAGAAATGTAAAAGATGTGGTCTACTTCTATACTACCTCCACCAAGGGAGCAGCCCCGTCATGTTCGTGGTTGATGGCGCCCTGAAACGTGAAACAAATGGAATCAAAACAGATGTGTACAGTCAGTTGAGTGAACCCAAGAAGGTGACCTTGACAAAACACACAAAAAACATGGGCAAGTTCAGCTCGGTCACAGTGTCTACGGTGGATGAAGAAGAGGAGGAGCCTAAAGCGAAAGAAATTGCTGACTCAATTGCTGCAAACGCCAAGGTTATTGAAAAGCAGTTGCTGAGAAAAGGAATGAGTAAACGAAAACTCATGGAACAGGCTGAAGAAGAAGCCAAGAAGTTAAGGCCGAACGGAACTTTAATAGACAAGTGATTGGAATGTGTGTGTGTTTTTTTTAATTTTGTTACATTTTGTGGGGTCGCAGAAAAAAAGATTTTGTATGAGCGTAATAATTATTGGACCAATTAAGGTGTTGTGTATTTATTTTCATTACAACAATGCCTAAAAATCAATGGTCTGATGATAATGTTTATTTTGCTGATTTTGTAACATTTCATTTTAAAGATTCACTAAAACAGTCAAATTATTTTGTACATTATGAAATTGTCATGCCATTTTTTGTTAAATTTCAACAACTCCATTAAACTAATTCCTACAAATTGTAGGTTCTATTTTAAAAATGTTTTGCTGTGTTAGATACCTCATCAGATAAAGATGTATGTTATTGTTATCGCTTGCCCCATAGACCGTCAAGTTTGAAACGGAAACTATATTCCTTGAGTGCTAAGTTTTCTCTTCAGTGAATTGGTTATAATTAAAGTAGTCTGCTCAATATGTAGCACAATATGTCATTCAAAGAAAATGTGTGTAACATGCCAATGTGTATTTAAACTTCAAAGATAGATTAACAGTGTTTTAATCCAGTAGAAAATATCGACAATTGGTAAATGTTTTAGCAAATACAATATTTCTTTGTAGTGCTTTTGTGTTAAATATGAACACGATCGTTACTTTTGAACACAAGAAGTTTAAAGCTTGTCCAAACAAATTTGACATTAAATATTAGCTGTATGTAAAGATTGTGTGTATTGAAGTTTCCTTTGTAGTGTTGACACGTTTCATATATGGCAAAAAAAAGTTACATTTGATCTTAACAGCTATATGTCACATCGCTTGCCTTTTGTAGAAAAGTAGTTTTTTAGTAATGTCACTATTCTAACTCTAACAGGACCCAAGCCTATTCTACACCCAAACCCGGACTCCAAACCTAATCATGACCATTTCAGTATCCTAAAATAAATCCTACTCAAATTTTGACAACACACCAGCAGACTAAGATATGACACGGTATTTCAAATTTCTGTTTTTTCTATACATCGCTTTTTAAATGTAGACACGGACCACACTCTTAGCAATGTTTCAGACAGTAATTATCTTACTTTATAAAATCAATCGGGCGGCGCAGTTGGAGAGTAGAGCGCACGCAACTCCTAACTCGAAAGTCTCGAGATCGAATCCCGATTGAACGAGTCATAAAAGGACGTCACTGAGTCCACCCAGTTCTTATTGGTGTCTGACTCACGTTGGGGAAGTTAAACATCTTTTTAAACAGGCGATCTAAAATTTTTAGCTTTAGGTATCCTATGTAATCCCAGACACATAGACAGCGCATACAGAGATGATTTATGGAGAAAAGTGGATTTATGTAGGCCTACAGCTATTGTCTAATCCTGCTAGTAAGTATGTTGCATTTAAGTTGGGTAGAACAATATTGAATCTACGAATTATTGAGTATATAATGCATGTATAACACGGGTTAAATTTCTTAAAACCAGCTGTCGTTTGTAATTCCAGTTTTAAGTTGATGAAAACATTTGGAAAAAAAGGTTTGTATGTATATGCTCGTGGAACCGCACGGTCAAATGATAGAGCGTTTGGCTGCTAACCTGAACGCCTTGAGTTCGGATCTCGGTTCCCACATGTGACTGTATAAAGTCCCTGAGTCTATACAGGTCTGATAGGTGCCTGAATTGAGGAAAGTAAAGGCGGCTGGGCACAGTGTTGACCACACAATGCCGTTATATACCGAGGTAAGAAACATGAACTCTACTTTATCTGCCATATGGACCGTTATGTCTAAAGAGGAACTTTACGATGTACACGCTTGTAATATGTGTATATTTTATACATCTTTCTCTCCCACTTTCAACATCCCCCTCCCCGCCCCCTCGTCTCAGTCTTACCCTACCCCCACGTATTGTTGCATACAACATGAGAACATATGGACGTAAACAACACATCTGCTGACGTGTATGACCGGGTTGCATGCCCTTACTCACGCTGTACTTGACATTTGGGATTAGCTCCTATAATTCGTTCTCCTAGGCTTTCATCGGCAGAAGATTAATGCTAATACTTTAATCCCACATTGTTTTCCTTCTTTTTTTTAAATCTCATATTGTTATTTTATTTTTTAATATTATTTTTTTTTTGTCTTCTACACGAAAGCTGCTTAAAGATTTAAAGTAATTAAAGTAATTAATCTATTTAGCCTAATCATTTCATTTCGCTTAAAGTTCGACAACTCTTGTTGGCTTCCGACATTATCCTTAATCGTTTTGCACCTTTCTTTGCCAGTTCTGAGCTCATCGCTAAAATACATTTTTTTTCGGATAAATTTAATTTTCGCTAAACCCAATACCCCCCCCCCCTTCCCCGTTTGAGAGAGGGTATGATCGGATGGTCGAGCTCTCGACTGTCAACAGAAAGCCTCGAGTTCGAATCTCTGTCCACTAAAAGACTTTTCTTTTATCGATGGAGTGGAAAAGGGAAGTGGACGGACGAATCGCGAAAGTATTAATCTCATCGGTTTAGCTGAGCTTTGTAGCGAATCTCATTTTTTTCAATAAGCTTCAACTACTGCCCTCTGAATTAATTATCAAAACGATTTTCAACAACACAACTAAGTATTACTTGTCAATATAGCTCGTTGATTACAGCTTCAGCCTTCTTTCTTTACTAACTGGATTTGTTTTTACAACCTTTGTCCAACTAAGAACAATATGTTAGACAGCAGTTGTTTGATTTCGGAGTTTCCTCTCCTAGATGTGTTGCTGTTCCCAGCTAACGAACCTCGTCTGTCTGGGGTTCGAACTCGTTACTTTTGGAGTAAACAAACGGTCTTCCCCCGACCACGTTGCCACCCAAATAGCCAAACCATTTGTTTTCTTGTTTGTTTTTTTCAAATGTATTATTAAAAGAAATTTAGTGAGTATCATGTCTGTAGAGTTTAAAATTTAAACCTTATATTAAAAAAATCGAACGTATATTGTCTAGTCGTTTACGGATCTGTTTTCCTTATGATGTGCTCCTAATGTTAGTGCTAGCCTGTTTTTTTTTTGTCTTTGTTTTTTTCTGAATGCAAATGACTCACTTTAAAAGTACAAGTTCCAATAATCCACGGATTACCCACACGTTGCGTTTACCAGACACATCCATTGATGGCTGGATTAGGACGCTTACCATTCAACAGTGGTGTGTGCCCCCCCCCTCCATTCTTTGTTGCTAGTTTTTTAGTGGCTTTATTGTTTTTAGTTTTTGCGTTGTTGTTGTTTTTTGGATAGATTACGTGTAGATAATTTAGAGTTGAAAGGTCAAGGCTTTAAGGTTAAGTTAAGAACGCATACGTATGTGTTGGCTTTGGATGGGCGGGGAGTCAAACAACACACGTTTATGGGTGTAAAGATGAACAAAATATGAATACATTATCGTGTACACAAAAGCCATCTGTGACATGCATGTTTGAACAAAACAACTAGAGTATTAGCCCTGCTGTTTCAACAGTCAAGTGATAGTTTGGTCGAGCGCCAGAATGCAGTATTGTTTACGTGAATGTATGTTAGAATGTAATGTATGTTAGAATGTATGTAGATCTTGGTGTGTAGGTCTCTTCATCGACGAGACTATTTGGTATCCATACTGTCACGGACATAGTTAACCGTGCGAGATTTAGAGTTGTATTGAAGGCGGTGTCGTACTTACATGTCACCGTGTCATCCGTATTCGCCAGACCCGAAAATCCATTTTACCCCTAACTTTTCATTCATCGTTAGATCCATAAGTCTATTTGATCCATACTATCACGGATAATGTAAACCGTGATTTTGAGCTGGATTGTATTTATGTGTCACGTTGTATCTGATCCGAAAGTCTATTTTACAAAGGTAACGGAAACTCTATCTCATCTACTTCAGATCCAAGAATCTAATTTTTTCACAAATTAGGTCCAGTATTTCTTTGAACTATTTTATGAAGGTGTGGTGAAAATCACCAAAGCAGCCAATTCTATTGATTCGGAGGTTTCAGAAATAATATTTACTCCCCTAGAGGGTAAGAATCTCACGTGTGCGTCTGTGTGTGTGTTTGTTTATGTGCTTAAGTGTGTCCGTGTGTGCGTCTGTATGTGTGTGCGTTTGTTTGTGTAAGTATGTCTGTGTGGGAGTATGTGTGTTTGTGTGCTTCAGTACATGTATGCGTGTGTGTATGTGTATTGTGTGTTTAAGTAAATGTGTGCATGTGTATGTGTGTTTGTGTTCTTAATTAAGTGTGTGCGTGTGTGCGTCTATAAGTCTGTGTGCTTAATTGTGTGTGTCAGCATTGGTGCTGAAATAATTATTTTCGTGTGTGTATGTTTGCGTGCTTAAGTAAGCGAGTATGTGTTATTGTATGTGTGTGTATTTCTGCTTAAATAAAAGTGTGCGTGCGTCTATGAATGTGTGTGTTTGCGAGTTTATGTGTTCGGATGAGTGTCAGCTAATTTTTGTGACATCACTACACGCCCACGCAAGCACCAGATTAAATGTCACCACCACACGTCGTTATTTATTTAAACAGCGTCTTCAAAATCTAAATAACAGAAACTTCTTAGGATGAAGGGTGTTTTATGCGATGGGGAAGGGGGGGGGGTGATTCTTCATACGCCCCTGGGGGAGAACCTTCCTGTCTATCAGCTAGACGGCAAGGAACTCTCACCCGTACAGACGAGGCGCCCCAAGCACTGCCCCCCCACCCCCGTGTTGTGCCTCAGTTGACGAGGAACCTCACCCAAGCCTATCTAGTCTACAAGACCACTTGAGATTGTTTTCATCCCACTCTTCGCTTTGTTTGATAAATATGTTTCCCTCGCAAGGGCGGAGGAAATGGGAAGATGCATGAAGAAATAATTCATCAAAAAAAAAAGTGAATTTCGATTTCCGTTTTATCGGCCCTCGTGAGAACGTACCCAAAAAAATCAATTAAACTTTTATTGTTTACTTCTACATTTTTGATTAGGTTAAGTATTCATGAAAGAGATTTCATTTATATCTAAGGATTGGCAATTTTTTTTTTATAAGGAGTTATATTATTTTGGCTTAAGCACTTTAAAAAATATGGATAAAGTTTCAAGCGATCAACTATGGCTATAATTAATTATGAAAGAAATGAATGGTTAGTTTAAATTAACATCATGGATTTGGATTAGCCACAAAATATAATCTGTTTCAAATTGCATTTAATTAATGTGTTGTTTAAATAAAGAAAAAATGCTTGACACTGGACTGAAAATGCATGCGGATCATACGAATCGAATCTCATCAGAGATTATCCCAAGATTAGGCTGAATTCTGTACTCAACGTTTGAGAAGAAGGACCTTGTTCCCACCAAATCACAGCAAGCTATTTGTAAAATTAATCTGTTATTGTTGTTTTTTTATACTGTTGGGGCTTTTTATAAAGCGTTTTGGGCTTTTTCGTTAATTGTAGGTTGTTTTTTTTCTTTTCTTTGTAATTTTAGTGCTTCTACTTTGAGTTTTGTTGCTGTTTTGGAATTTTTATGTTATTTTGGAATGTTTTTAAAGGATTATTTAGTCTTTTTTTTTATTTTTCCCAACACCTACATCTATTTTTTTTTATAAAAACTTCAGGAAACTACTCAAAGATAGGATCGACCGAACCAGTCTACATTTAATTACATACTTAGAAGGAACAACAAATGAAATGAGAATATAATAACTAAACACGAAAAGTCAATCTGGTGTTGCTAAACACGTCTCGATAAATCACTACCTCCACCATTAATGAACTGGTATCTAAGAGGAAGAGCGTAAAGCTGCTAACACGAAAGGCTGGAGTTTGAATCCGGGTACAAGTAAATAACACGTCCCTGAGTGCACCCAGCTCTGATGGGTACCTAACTCGTGTTGGGGAAAGTAAAGGCGGCTGGGCATAATGCTGACCACACTATCCCTTCAAATGCCGAGGTCACAGAAACAACACCTTCCCTTCATTTGTCAAGGTCACAGAAACTATACTTCACTAGCCCAATGGATCTCTAGGTCTAAAGAGGATTCTTTATTTAACTTCATTTAGCGAACCTAAACCCTTATGGATACTTAATCCTTATTAAACCGTTACCACAGATTATCTCAGCTTAATCTATAGATCCGAAATAACGGGTTTACTTACCATCTACGTATGTTGTAGATCGGCTTAGTGGACTTAGTGTGGGCGTTGTGTTAAAATCAGATAACCCGAGACTACGTAATCTACCCGTGGCATTGAGACAGACGGACCCGCAATGAAGGAGGGGTTTGATTAGGGCTAACAGAATCTTCTGGAAGAAAAACGGATCCCTACATCTTAGTAACAGTGAGTTGTCAATTGTGGTAATGTATGGGCTCTGCTAGGTGCCACTCTTCGTTATCGGGAGATGCGAAAATCGAAGAACTAGCGGAGGTCTAGAGTGGGGTGTTTTGTCTACTGGTGTATTTTGTTTACTGAATTTTGCCAAGTGGTGTTTTGTCTACTGGTGTATTTTTTTACGGAATTGTGCCAAGTGCTGTTTATAATGGTGTTTTATCTAGTGGTGTTATATTTACTGGTGTTTTGTCTAGTGGCGTTTTGTCTACTGACGTTGTGTCTAGTGGTGTTATATTTACTGGTGTTTTGTTTACTGGTGTATTTTGTCTGCAGAATTTTGCCAAAAGGTGTTTTGTCTATTGGTGTTTTTGTTTACTTACATTTTGTTCAGTAGTGTTTTTGTCTAGTGTTGTTTTGTGGAGATGTGTTCATTGTCTACTAGTGTTGTGTCTAGTGATGTTATATTTACTGGTGTTTTGTCTACTTGTGTTGTGTCTAGTGGTGTTATTTTTACTGGTGTTGTCTAATGGTGTTGTGTCTAGTGGTGTTATTTTTACTGGTGTTTTGTCTGCTAGTGTTTTTGTTTACTGAATTTCGTCTAGTGGTGTTTTGCCAAGTGGTGTTTTCTCCAATGGTGTTGTGTCTAATGGTGTTATATTTACTGGTGTTTCGTCCACTGGTGTTTTTGTTTACTGAAATTTTGTTCAGTAGTGTTTTGCCTCATGTTGATTTGTGGAGTTGTATTCTTTGTTTTCTGGTGTTTTGTCTAGATGTTTGCATTGTTTAATTGTGTTTTATCCAGTTATGTTTTTTTTTGTTAAGCTGTGTTTTGTTTAACAATATTTGTATCTATGTGTATGTAAAATGGTAATATTTTGCCTCATGGTGGTATTATTTTGCCTATTTTTCAATCATTCTTCGTTATCTATATATATAATTCTCTTCTGGGATCAGTTAGAAAACAAGCTGCAAGCGCCTTCTTGCAGTCCCCTCTCTTTCTCACTATCACTATCACTACCACCCCCACCCCACCCCCACATGATCTGGTGAGCGGTGTTCACTCTGTTTACATTTTACAATCATAGAGACGGGTTTGGTGACGGCTATTAGGGGCAGATAATTTAGTTTGAAACGATTTTAAACTTAGAGGAGGTAACTAAGAGGAGGCTGCTTTCACGTGGGGGGGGGGGGGGTTAGTGTTTTTAAGCAAATATTTTCAATGGCAGCATGGGTACTGTCGAATTCACAAATTATAAATTACTGAAAAGTAGAAAAAAACAACTAAATAGCGGCGTATGATACGCAGCGGGTCGGCTCGTCTATTTAAATGCGCACGTAAAGACCTTGCCTAAATGATCACCTTATTTCCTTAGTAGGTGTTACCCTGTACCTGATCCAATATATTTATTTGACGAGAAAATCGGTGAGAAAAAAATAAAACAATTTCAAGCGGTCTTGAAACTTTAACCAAACACACCACGTCCCTTGTGGTAAAAACCACTGTTTCCGGAACTGAGCTAATTATTCCACTACTAATTAGGTTACTCGATTTTTTTGTCTGTACGGTGTACATTGTATTAAATAGTTTAAAGTTCTAAATTAAACATTAAGCTAACAACAACAGATAAAAATAATTAATTTACAAAACTTAAAATTCAAAATGAAAATGATGAAATGTTGGTTGGTGTTAATTAAAGATAATGAGCTCCGCTTTCTCTAACAAGGAACTGATAAACTAAAGACATATGTGGCATCATGCTAACTAGCGGCATGGGAAGATATCTGCAGATAGAGTAATCGTCTGATTTATAATTTCAGCCCTGATTTATGACCTGGCGTCTTTTATAATTGACGCTAAGGGAATTAACAATTACTTTAAAGGGACGCAACTCGAACCACAATCTGAGAGTTCAGAGTTCTGCGTCTTTAATTTAATCGATTCACCAGACCGTTTGGTGGGTTTCTGAATAAATCATTAAATAATTTTAAAAATAAATTCCTTTAATTTGAATTTATTCACTTAAAATATAGCTTTTTTAAAAACAATTATTCCTAAAAAATTGTTATTTGAGGAAGTAGAAAACGACTTGGGAATGTAGAGTTTGAGAGGACAAGGAAATACATTGAGAAATGGGAAGAGACTTTATTAGAGAGAGGCGGATTAAAAGGTATTTAGGCAGAGAGAGAGGGAGAAACAGGGAGAAAGTGGGATTAAAAGAGAGTGAATGAGAAAATAAATAGAGTGAAAAATAGCCAGCAAGAGATTGAGAAAGGTGTAGAGATTAAGAAATGGACAGTTGTATTGACAGAGAAAGAGAGAGAGAGAGAGAGAGAGAGAGAGAGAGAGAGAGAAACAGGGAGAAAGAGAGATTGAAAGACGGAAAGAGAATGAAGAGAGACATAATCAGAAATAGATGGAGAGAGGCTTAGGGATTAAGAAAGAAATGGAGAGTTATGTGGACAGAGAGAGCGAGAGAGAGAGAGAGAGAGAGAGAGAGAGAGAGACAGGGAGAAAGAAGGATTGAAAGAGACAGAAAGGGAAATGAAATAGGGAAAACATAATACAAAAGAGATACATATAGAAAAAGTGGTTAAAAGAGATTGAAAGGGATTGAGAGAGACATAAAGAGAAAGGAAATAAAGAGACATAACCATACATAGATAAAGAGAGGCTTAGATATTAAGAAAGCGATGGAGGGGTGTAGAGACAGACAGGCAGAGAGAGAGAGAGAGAGAGAGACTAAGACTTGATAAAATAGGGATTGAGAGATACATTATCTGAAAGAGATGGAGAGAGATGTATAGATTAAGATTAAGATAAAGGGCATAGAGACAGAGAGAGGGAGATGGAGAGAGACATGATCAGAAAGAGATGGAAGTGTATAGGTACAGAGAGACAGAGAGAGAGAGAGAGAGAGAGAGAGAGAAAGAGAGAGAGAGAGACATGGAAAAAAGGAAATGGAAAGAGAAAAGATCAGACAGAGATGGAGAGGCATAGACACCAAGAGAGAGGCATAGCGAGAAACAGAGACAGAGAGAGGCATAGAGAGACAGTGAGAGGCAGGGAGACAGACATAGAACACCCTGGCATTATCTACTCACGGAGATTACGAAATAAAGTTATTGGGATCGTGTCAACCTTGAATCAGATTTGTCGTCATATCCGGTCAATCCAAGCCTCAGGTCGATATGACACGAACACCGGGTCACCCTGGAGTGGTGGTGGTGGGGGGGGGGGAGAAGGGATTCGGAATTTCCCCCACACGGTGTGTACATCAGAACCTGACATAATAAACTTGAGAGGAGCGATCACAGTCAAAAACAGTATGTTCTCATAGAGCAACTAACACACATGTAGTAGTAAGTAAGACTCGGTTACTTCCCTTACGTTTGTGTCCTTAACTTATCTTGGCCCTAAACACATAATTCTACAAAATTTTGAATAGCCAGACCAGAGGTGGTCTCGCCCGCCGGAGAAGAGAACGCAAGATGAAAATTTCAATCCGTGGTTGGGGGGGGGGGGGGGGGGTCCTTTTAAAATGTCCCTGGCCTCTTGGTCGCAACCAGTCCACCCTTGAGCCTGACACACCCCCCCCCCCCCATCTTAACCCTGCCACTAACTGCCCAATCGGTAACAAGTATCGATTGTTCGTATCGTTCAGTCTGTGTTTATTTTTTAGACTCTAAAAATATTTTAAATGAGGTAAAACACTATCTAGTGATCCAATGTTACAATTTATCTCCTGAAATATCAGACCCTGGATACGCCCCTGAACAGGTGATCACCCCCCCCCCCCCCTCCTTCACATATATTCTCCCCGCGTCTCGTTATAGCATAACATCTCTTGTCATGTTGTGTGTGAGTAGAAGCTAGAGGTGGGAGTCTGGGTACCGTGAATAGATATAACAACCAGAAGTTGAATCCCTTCACATGGAGAGAACAGTTCGATCTTACTCACCTAAATCCCTCAACTCGGAGTCAGTTGTTCGACATTACTTACATTAAATCCTCGACTCGTAGAGAGCAGTTCTACTTTACATGAATCCCTCGACTCGGAGAGAGAGAGAGAGAGAGAGAGAGAGAGAGAGAGAGCGAGAGAGAGAGAAGTTCTATTTTACATTAATCCCTCCACGTGGAGTCAGTAGTTCGACATTCCTCACCCGATTCCCTCCACCCTTAGTGAGAAGTTCAACGTTACTCACACAAATCCTTCCACCAAGAGTAAGCATTTGAACGTTACCTAAGTGTTTTACCCCTACAAACAACACTACCACTGTCACGTGGTCATCATGCTAATCTCGAGCGAGCGCGCGCTTCCAGAAATTAGCCAGACGCTCCATCTTCTTGTCTGCCTGTCTGCCACGGTTAGTAGCTCCTGCCATTTTTTCCCATAATTCTCACCGTGTCGTTCAGAGTTATCTCACCTTCACCCTCCCCCCATCACCCTCCACCTCAGGTAACTACGCATACCTGTAAGTCGCTAACTCCATGTTTTTTTTTTCTCACTCACTCACTCACCTAACCTTTAACCCGAATCCCTTATCTACATTTTCTACGACTTAAAATTTCGTTTCAGACGAAATTTTTTTTTCTAAAACACACAAGCATGAAAATTTTATGAAATAGGTTGTGTCAAATGTGAAAATAATTTGG
The DNA here is from genome assembly GCF_028476545.2 of Physella acuta. NCBI lineage: Eukaryota > Metazoa > Mollusca > Gastropoda > Physidae > Physella > Physella acuta. The sequence continues at coordinate 198,708 of NW_026732053.1, forward strand.
TCATACTAAATGTCGAGAATGGGAACCCCCCCCCCCCCCCACAAATACCTTGATAGTTATCACCCGTTGAGATGTGATATAGATGCAAAGTCAGACACTTTAGCATTAGCTCTATCTGGTTCACTTGGAAAGTGAATATAGCATTTTTCTCTCAGATTATTCTAATCTTTTGGTCAGACTAAATGTCAAGAAGGAAAACATCCAGCACACACACCGACACACACACACACACATAGATATGTATCAATGAAGTATTCGGTGTCGCATTATAAAAGTCAGACGAATGAACATTAGGCGATTAAAGTACATGTACATACATTTTCTAATCTCTTGATCATATTAAATAAAAATAATAGAAAACATAACCGCCGCCCACCCCCCCTCACCCCGAACACACACTTACACTGAATTATGGGTAGTTATTAATGCCGTGTTCAATATTATACTATACAAATCGGGCTGATTAGCATTAGCATTAACACTTCCTTGTTTAACTCAACAGTGAGTAAGTGGATTACATTACGCGGTGTTCTAATCTTTTGGTCATACTAAATATCAAGAATGAAAAATATAAAACACACCCACGCACGCACGCACGCACACACGCACACACAGACACACACCCACACACAGCAGGATAGTTATCTCTGCAAAGTGCAGTGGTATGGAGCTTACTTTAAACGTCGGAAGTATTGACATTAGCGACAACACGAATTCGTTTCACTCAACATTGAGTGAACGACATTTCTTAAGCATTCTTCTGATCTCTTGGTCAGACTAAATATTCAAGAATGAAAAACGTAGCCCACATACACCTAGTATAGCGCGAACGTTAAACGTATAAACGTCCGATGTATTGACATTACTCTGAACACCACTTCGTTTCACTCAAAATTTAATGAGTGAAATAAATTTTTCGCAAATTCTCATGATCTCTTGGTCATACTAAATATCAAGAATGAAAAACGTAACCCTCACACACCTAGAAATGTACCACTGCAATGTGCAGTGGTAGAGCGCTAAGGTTAAACGTCAGAGGTATTGACATTAGCTCCACCACTAGCCCGTCTCCCACGACGGTGAGTGGAGTACATTTCTCACACGTTCTTCTCGTCTGCTTGGTTACTCACCTAGATCGTCGCGTGCGGAAATATTGAGTTTCTATTTTTAAATATATGGTTTATTTTTTTAAACGGGTGTTTGAGTTAGGGGTGAATTTAAAGGAGTGGGGGTGAGAAAATGGATCGTTGGATGTAGTTATGTTGTGCGTGGGGTATTGGTAGATTTACAAAAATAAAAAATAAAACGCGGTGTGATCATATTTTTTTCTAAACCGATATGTGTTCGATGTTATGAAGAGGGACTCCCATAGGATAGGGGTATTAATAAATGTAGTTATTATACAGGAACGTCAGGTTTCTGATGTGGCTGGTTGCCAGAAAAAAATGTGTATCATAGGTCGACTTGGTGTAACATTTCGCCATTTTCTCTAAGCTAGAATCAAGCTGTTGTCTGAAGTTTTTGATGCAGCGTAGCGCTATGGCTGTTTAAGTATAGCTGGCTTATATATTTTAGATGTTTTATACACATTTTGCTTCTAAATACAAACTGTCAATACACTTGCTATTATGATAGGATTGGTTGGCATTACAGAATGTACGTTTTATATACCTTGAGCTTGTAGCTACATTATAGAATTTGTTTGCTAATTTTGGTAGAACCGGCATTACAAAATTTGCCTGTTTTATACTCCTTGAGCCCTTGAGGTTATAACTGAAATGTAGCAATATATTAGCTATTATAATATAGCTGGCATACACATTGTATTTTTTTTAGTTAAAGTCTGCTATCCTGCAAAACAGATTATCCATACGTGCAGATTTTTTTAGGAACCGAACCTTTTTTGCACTAAGGTGCACTGTGCTAATTGTTCGTCAATGTATGACGTCACTAACCGATGGATGAATGAGGATTCTGATTTCTTTTTATGGTGTTATTTGGAGTCTGGTGGGATTAAATGATGTGATATGTGAAGTGCGGTGGGGGTTCATTCATCTGCTGTGTGGAGGATGGTGTTTTTGAAGGATGTGTTATGTATGGGTATGGCGGTATTCAAGGATGTTATATGTGGAGGCTGGTGGTATTTACGGTTGGAATGTGTGTGATACCGCTATCACTTCGCACGCTATTGTTTTTATTTCCTTAAAAAAATGAATAAGTGTACGTTTTATTTATGTTTATTGAGAATAGTGTTGTTGGGATATTGTTACAACATTTTAAATCAGGAACATTTTTGAACCTCACGTTCTACGAAGCAGGTAATATAGAGTTCACCTGTTGGAGAGAGCAAGGCATATTATGGGATATAGTGGTCAGCCCTATACACAACCGCCTTCTTTACTTTCACTAACGTGAGTCAGGTACCCATCAGAGCTGGGTGGACTCAGGGACGTCGAGCTAACTGGTATTTGAACTCGAGATATTCGGCTTAGCAGTTGAGCGCTATAAATAGATAGGGCGATAGTGAGGGGTGAAATTACGTCTTAATAGCTTGAAACCATTTGTAGAATATCCCTAACCTTAACCCCAGCGGTATAAATGTAGGCTTTATTACATTATGGGGGTAGAATCATAACGATTCAGCACTTTGAAAAGTTACATAAAATAATTGCCAAAACAAAGAACCTTTTTCTTAAGTCTAGGGCAACATAACTCAACCTACTGTAGCCTTCCATTATCAACACACCTTCCATTAAGTTACTGTTATCTAGGTAGGTATATAGAGGCATGGAGGTGAAATAAATCCAGTCAGAGATTATCAGCATTAGGGTTTAGATTAGACGACTTGCTGAAGCTGATTAGGGTTAAAATGAGGCTGATTAGGTTTAAAAAATACATGTTTCTGCTAGCATCCTTCCAGTACAGCAGAGGTATGTTTACACTGAGCATAAGCCTAATCTTCGAGTGTATCAGTTAGAGACGTGCTTAGTGCTGATATTCCAAAACGTGTGCTATTATGTTTCCTTCTAGGCGGGTAGCTTTAAAAATGTTCATGGGGTCGTATTCTGTTATGATTTTTGTTATAATTTAGATGATTTAGAACCGATGCGTAGTGTTGTATTTTAGGTTGTACAGACATCCGTTACGGAATTAACTTTAATCACTATATATATATATATATATATATATATATATATATATATATATATATATATATATATATATATATATAGCTTAGCTATATTGGTGTCCGCAGTATAAATAAAGTAGAAACAGGTGTACTCAGGTGTATACTCGGTGTGTACTCAGTGTGTACTCGTGTGTACTCAGTATGTACTCAGTATGTACTCAGTGTGTACGCAGTGTGTACTCAGTGTGTACTCAGTGTGTATTCAGATGCGTACTCAGTGTGTACGCAGTGTGTACTCATGTGTGTACTTAGTGTGTATTCAGTATGTACTCAGTGTGTACTCAGTGTGTACTAAGTGTATCATCGGTGTGTACCCAGTATGTACGCAGTGTGTACTCAATGTGTACTCTATGTGTACTCAGTGTGTACTCAGTGTGTACTTAGTGTGTACTCTATGTTTACTCAGTGTGTATTCAGTGTGTACTTGGCGTGTCCTCAAATGTGTACTCAGTATGTACCCAGTGTGTAATCACTGTTTACTCGGTGTGTACTCAGGTGTGTATTTCGCAAGGTTAGGATAAGGGAAATTTAGTCCCAACAAAATGGACAGTCACTAAACTAAGCTGTGTTACTTTAATGGTATAGTATAGTAACGGTGGATAAAAAAATATAAATAAAGATTACCGGTGCAAGTATACTTGGTTCATCATCATCATTATTTTCCATTTCGTGCCCAAAACAGATGGGGCAGGTGTAGTAGAGTCCATCTGCCTCAGACAGGTACGCATAAGAGCTGGGTGGACTCGGGGAAATGAACCCTGATTTGAGCTCGAACCTATCGGATAGCAGTCTAGCTCTCTACCGCTAGGCCACGCCATCCCATTTATTAGTGGTTAAATAACAGCAACAAACGTTTGCTTTAAACGTATAGCCTCTAAGCTATTCACATTCATTATCTCTAATAGAAACTACCATACCAACATCACTAAAGCAATCGTCGACGACAAATGATGCAACATAAAAAGATAAACATACTTACTTTCCGTGTATACATAATCCAGACGGAAGCTAATCCACATCCAATATCCGTTCACCAGGAGAGAAATAAATCCTAAATCAATACTTGATTTGTAGATATATGGAAGTTGTTTTTGAACGTATTGTTTCTGGTACGAATAGCGACAGCCGACAAAGTTTGGTGGACGTGTGTTTTTCTCCGTTCACAAAAGAAATCGTTCACATGATTTTATCTTCAACACATAAACAATGTTTTTAAAGCAGAAATATACAATATTTAATTGCTTGCATCGAGAAGGCGGATTTTATTACGTTAAACATGAACAATTACATTTGCATAAAATGAGTTCGTTGTTTACATAAACTAGCTTTCACAGCGAAGCCGTTTTGTTTGGAAATTTGAAAATTTTTAGAAGCAAATCTATAACGGAAAAGATTTGATTAAGAACAAATATTGGTTCTCGCTCTGGTGATCAGCGTGGGTAGGCGCAGCATGTACGTAAACTGTGTCGAATATTAATGATCAGGAAATAAAAACAAACCGAAAAAAATCTGGCCATTGAGTGCGGGTCTGTGTTTATCGCGTGACCGTGGCACGCGCCGCTAAATCTACACTCCAGCGTGGATGTTGGTAAACAGTGGGTCGCGACTGCCCCACCCCCGGGGCACCACCCACGGCATAACAAGCAAACATTCGTGAGGTGACCCCGCAGCTAGGGTAGACGTAATGTTTAGACACCGTCCGGCCACCAGGGGGGAGTAATGCGTTGAACAATGGAAACCGGAACTCACAAGATTTCAATCCCAACTCCAAGGGCGATAAAAAATATTAATGGCCCGGAAACTCGGAGACTCACAATAAACAAGGGTAGGAACTCTTCCATAGACGAGCATAACGATCAAATTAAGCGTTGAGTAGTGGGATTAGTGTTAGCATTAGGTTAAGACAGAAAACACCAATATCCAATAATCTAACACGGATTCTCGATTAATTCAGATAAAAAATGAGCTCAAAGCTATATATAAAATATATAAGTAGGATTATATGTTTTGTTAGCAAGTGTCAACTATTTGAAGGAAAGTCGGATTTACACTCATCATTAAGTTATCTAAAAAAAAAATTAAGTTATCTATCAACTATACTAAAATCTATTAGATAAGAAAATAAAAAACCAACGCTTTTTATGTGCATATATATAATTATACATATATATATATATATATATATATATATATATATATATATATATATATATATATATATATATATATATATATATATATATGCATAGGCCTATATGTATATGAGTATACCAATATTTATAGCCTTATTTATATAATCCTATATATAGGCCTATATATATATATATATATATATATATATATATATATATATATATATATATATATATAGGTATATATGCTAAGTATAAATACCATTAATAGAAATTTGTCCAATACATACTACTAACTTCAACAAGAAAATGTTGATGAATGTTCACCTCGACTGTAGTGGTGAATAAAACACAAACTAGTTATCACCTCCGTAAGTAATATCTGGCATAAAACAGAAACAAGCTCCGATAGGAACGCCAGAACGAGAGAAGGTACGGACAAATATCCCAACGGCGGAGTAACACTGTAGCAAAAAGTTGGAAGCGCTCGTGTAGACGTGAGTCGACTCGTGGCGAGAGGGAACCCCCCGCGCATCGTGTGCTACTCACGGGCCCGGCGAGGTGGGGGAGGAGGCGCGTGGGGGCTCGAGGGTTGCGCAAATAAAAGGCGGTAATTTATGCGTGCGTCTACCGGGGTGACAACAGACAAGGGGTGAGGGTGGGGGTGGAGTGTAAGGTGGGGGGGGGGGGAGAAAAATTATCGGTGGATATTTTTTTTACAAAAAAAAAGAAAATTCACGCCGTTATTGTTGTGGTGCGGGGTGGGTAGGATGGTGCGGCGATTGAGCAGAAATTGATAGAAAAATGAAGGATTGAGAGAAAGAGAAATTATACGAAGGGAGATAACCCGTGGAGTCTCTCTCTTCGAACATGGTGTCCACGCTCTGGATCCGTTATGCCAGACAAATCAACCATGTTATTTTTACTCTAATATAAATAACTTCTGGGACAAGCTTAAAAGTCATTTATACTGGTCTGTCTTAGAAAATCTGATAAGTTTTAGAAAGATGAGAAAAATTGAGAACCCATAGCCACATTGAAACCACTGCCAAAATACAACTTTCAAACTATTTCATAAACCAATGAAATTAAAATATATTGGGAATTATAGTATACCAATTAATTTTAAAATTCCTCTCTCCCCCTCTATCCACTTTACCCCCAGACATGATAACCCCACAATCCCTTTAACTGTTCCAACGACCCCACCACCCACCGCAACATCAATATCCAGAACTTATTTAAAGTTCTAAATCTTGTCTCTTTCCCCTCATCTTTCACACTACAACCTTTTGAAAACTCAATGCGACCACTACAACACCCTTTCAACTAGTCAACTTAAGTTGCTTCACTGTCCCATTGACCCTCTCTGAAAAATTTCCTTTCCTCTCCCCACCCAGACTTCTGACACTTTCATTTGACCTTCACCCCTTTTACTGTCATCCTTTGCAATTTTTTTATGATCAAATACATGACATCATGTAAATATTCATTATGTACATTTGCAAAACCTTTCGTTTTCATTTGGTGTTCAAAATTATGTTAAAAAATTTGATGTTGATGTACTTGTTTTAATTGCAAATAAAAGTATTTAAAAAAAAAAAAAAAAAAAATTAATTTTAAAATACGCATTATTTATACTCGTAAACTAAAGCTTCGGACTGATAGCTGTGATGGAATGGAACAAAGTGGTTAAGATTTGGATAAATCGTCCACTCAAGTGAGCTGGCAGATTAACGAAATGGTATTCACCCACGTCATGGACATGTAAAGATGTAAGAATTTAATATGTAAACATTCATGGACCATATCGAAACTTTGGAAGTTGGTCTACACTTTCATGCTCCTTAAGCCTTAAAGCGTTTGGTTGATAGTCCGAAGATCTATAGTTGGGGTCTCGGTTCGGAATTGTAACTGTAGATTGTGCCTGAGTCCACCCAGCTCTGAGGGTACCTGGCTTAAATTGAGGAAAGGCAGCTGGGCATATTATTAACCACATCATCACTACATATGTCGAGGTCAAGAATCATTTGAACTCCACTTCGGTTACCCAATGGATCGCAATGTGTTTGTTCGCGATATATATATATATATATATATATATATATATATATATATATATATATATATATATATATATATATATATATATATATATATATATATATATATATATATATATATATATTTATTTATTTATTTATTTATTTATTTATTTTATTTTTTTATTTATTTATGTATATACTCAACCATATCTGGACCACAAGGGTAGTCGCCACACTCAAGCCATCCACACCTTAAACAGGCGGTATAGTTACCAATCATCAATATCTCTTGTGTCAGATAGGTACGTACAACTTACACATCCAGCTGCTATTGGATAAGTAAAATATCTGGGTAAACTGACAAAAGAAAGATAATATGTTTCCAAATTAAACGTAGGTCAGTTCTAATAGAGAAGTAACTTTATTCTTTTTAAATTATTCTTTTTAAAAAAAATCACAACTTTTTGAACGCACAGTCTCTAAGCAAAGAGACAAATTTCTTGAGAAACGATTAAAAAAAATATACCTAGATAAGTTCTAGTCACCGATACGACAGGGGGAGAGAAGGTCATACTTGATGTCTGAACTCTACCCACAGCAGGGCGAACATTGTTTGCCAATAAGAACACTTTTTTTGGCAACATCCCACAATACAAACACTAATTTTCTCTCACAGGAGGCTCTTTTTAGCTCATCACATCCCCCCACCTCATTCTTCCCCCCCCCCCCCCCCACAACAATTTTTTTCTCCCTATCTCTGTTCTAGACAGTCTGAGAAAGACATTTTCTCTTCGCTTCCAACGCATTTCTGCTGATTTCGTCAACGCTGTGTTGATGAACTCCAAAAGACTCAGGTAACGTAGTTTGTTGTTGCCCGGGGGGCTAGGGGGGGGGGGGGCGCTGGGCTTTGTGCAAGGGGGTGATCACATTCGACGGGGTTTTACGTACAGGAAATAATAGAGACTCGCAGAACGAACAAACGTCATTGGTAATTTGACAAGATGTCTTAGACACTTGGGAAGGGAAATATTTGTTGACGGAAGTGTGAGTGGGTAGATGGAAAGTGTAGATACAAAGTTGTAATTTTCCAAATTCAGTTCAGATTCGCTGTTTTGCAGTAATTCTAATTTCCGCCTGTCCGAAGTTTTCTTTTATTTTAGAATGTTCTTTATTTCAGAAAGTTTCTTGTTTTAGAAGTTTTATTGGTTCATATTGTCCCTTGCCAACAAGGTTCTTTTTTCCTTAAGGTCCCTCGTTCCATAAGATTCCAATTTCTTTAAGGTTCATTGTTCTATATGGCTCCTTGTTCCATAAGGTTCTTAGTTCCATAAGGCTCCTTTTTCTTTAAGGTTCCTTGTTCCATAAGGTTCCATGTCCAATAAGGTTCCTTATTCCATAAGCTTCCATGTTTCATAAGGTTCCATGTTACATAACGTTCCTTGTTCCATACGGTACCTTGTTCCATAAGCTTGTCGTATATTTGCCGATCATTCGCTTACTTTTGTTGTTGCTACTTTGTTACAGAATTACAAAGTATAGAGATTAATCTGGTACACTCACAAAACAGAGAGAGAGAGAGATAGAGAGAAGGGGAGGGGGCAGACTGATAGATGAACGGAGAAGAGGAAGAATTTGGTGAGGACAATAGAGGAGGTGTGTGTGTGTGGGGGGGGGGGGGGGGGTTGTAGGTGATGGTACGAGAAGAGAGACTCTAAAAACATATTCCACCCCTCCCTCCCCCGCCCCCAATAGTTAACATGCACGCTCTGGTGGAACGTTCTAGTTGATCTAGCGGTAAATCGCACAAGCAATGCCTTTTACGTCATCAATATTTGTTTAAATTAGTTTAGTAGCCACGGAGACCGGAGCGAGAGGGAATAAAGTGGGGGGGGGGGGGTCTGTACAAATTGAAGCAACGCTGACTGTACCCCCCCCCCCCTCTTCCCTCTTCGACCAACGGTTTAATAAAGTAACATGGAATATTTGGCTTTATTTCTCAGAGGGTTTACCGTATCTGGCTCAGCGGTGTCGTTTGTTCGCTGTTAAGTAGGTTACAGCTGATATGTGGCGAGATGGGGATTGCTGGTGGTGGTTGCTCTGTAGGTGAAGTAGAGTGGAGCGGGAGAAATACGTCTGTGGGGTGGTCTAGGTTTCATTCTGGCTGAATGTCAGTAATATAGCAGTTCTAGATGTCAAATGTCATCATTGTGTTTTGTAGGTACATCGCGTGGGGCTTGATGTCAGGAGTATATCAGATTTAAATGTCAGGTAGCCCTGGCAGCTACTTGTCGTCTAGCCTTTATTGCTTTATAGCAGACATCCATGATAAATAGATGACAAGTAGCCATCTTAAGTAGATGTTAGGCTACCATCAAAATTAGATTTCAGAAGCCTTCGCAATTAGATGTCAAAAGTCTTCAGCATTAGATGGCATAAGGCTTCAGAGCTAGATGTCAGGTAGCAATCAATGCTAGAGTACAGGAGGCTGTCAAATCCAGATTTAAGATAGTCGTTACTGAAGGATTCAAGGTAGCCTTCAATGCTCGAATTAAGCTCGCCAGCAAAGCTAGATGTCAGGTAGCCAACTAAAGCTAAATGTCGGTAGCCAAAACAGCTAGATTTTAGGTAGCCAACTAAGCTAAATGTCATGCAGCCAAAACAGCTAGATTTTAGGTAGCCAACTAAGCTAAATGTCATGCAGCCAAAATAGCTAAATGTCATGCAGCCAAAATAGCTAGATGGCATGTAGCCCACACAGCTAGATGTTATGTAGCCCACACAGCGAGGGTGTTATGTAGCTAACACAGCTAGATCTAGCTAATTAACACAGCTAGATGTCAGGTAGCCATCAACGACATGGAATTTCCCTGTTTCTCTTAACCTTAACTACAACATTATTAACAAAGCAAGCCTAATGACTACCTTCTGCGTTCTTAATTGATGTAGGTGGATTTAAACAAGTCCAACTTCGTGTATGAACTGGACTGTGGTCTCCAGATCAGCGGGTGCCCCATATAGTTTTTCCTTGAGTAGGGGGTTAGGGGCCAGTGTTTGGATCGCGCCTGGTTGTACCATGGCTAGTCCTGAAGGACGTGCTCTGTATTCTCACTTGACTACCTAGACAATCATTTAAAAAAGTCGATTCTCTTGAAGGTAACTAACAAAAAAATTCCTTCACAACAGATGGTAAGCGCTTTCACACCTTGGAAAGTCAACTTTCACTACCTTCTAATTGGTAACACTAAGTAAAAAGAAATTGCTTCTAACAGGTAGAGAGGGAAAGAAAGACTGAACGAGGAACTAAGTATTGGTTCAGAAAAAATAAGAAGAAACAAAAGGAGGTTTTATTTGTGTATCAAGCCGTAGGGTTTGTTTGCATGAGCGCCATACTAAAGTCGTTTAGCACTTGCAGGCTGAGAGGTCCCTGCCTGTTTAACACGCGGCAGAATTAAGACAATGCGGTGCTTAGGTACCCCGCGCAGGTGAATACCAACTGTCATAGAATTTTATTCTTTCATTGGGGAATTTTTTTTTTACTTCTTTGAAACCTAGACTTATTTTCTCCAGTAGTTTCTTGTGAAAAATTTGGGTACATATGCGTAATGATGTGTTGTGAATAGCATGCGCATGACAAAATAACAGCCAAGTGTTATTTTTTTTTTTACTTATTCGACTGAAAATGTTTCTGGCAACCTGCGCCTTTGTTTAGTTCACACATCGCCTTGCATTACCTGCCGGGATGTCAAATAGAAGTCTGTTAAACCTCAAGCCAGAGTGTGTGGGGGTGGGGAAGGGCGGGGAGAGGGGAGAGACAAGGGAGGGTAGGTAAAAAATTAAAGTTGCCGAGTACCACGCGAGCAGCCAAACGAAAATAATATTTGGTTACGGTTTTCGGGGTAGGTGTACTAATATGTTGGTGGTATGTGGCAGACAGGTATTGGCATGGTTTTAGTGGGCGGGTAAGAGGAGGGGGTGGGGGGATAGGAGATTGATATTTTGAATGGGTGAGGTCAAAAGAATCTGTGGTATGTCTGTATATTCATTTTTTGTGTACATTAAAGAAGTTCCAGCCCCTCCCCTTATTATCATCCCACCTCACCCCAACCACCCACCCCCCATCCCCCCCCCCCCCATGACAAGACTTACGTGTAGAGGTTAATTATTTCCGTGAGCGCGGGTTTTAAGATATTTACGGTAAACAAGCATTTTCGTTTACTGTAAACATCATTTTTTTCCTAAATCAAAACATATTTTCTGTGCAATCTAAAGAAAAAAACTGATATTGTTGAGCTGAGATGTTTGTGTAGCTTGTCATGTACATGTTTGAAAAACATTTGGGAGGTTGATTTATGAAGTTATAATATGTAGTCAAGAAAACATATAGGTTTATGGTAATGTAGTCATTGTGTATGTTTATGAGATGTAATCAGTACACTAGTTTTATAGGATTATGGGATATAATCAGCACACGAGTTTTATGAGAAATAATCAGCAGTTCTATATGTTCATGAGATGCAATTATGATTACTATCCAAAGAAGTGAAAGGAATATCTAGACTACAATAGAGAGACTTTAGATATCAACAATACTGAACTGAAGCTTTGCAAAGTATTTCATTGTGGTGTTAAATTTTCTGGAAAAAAAAACACAACAGCATTCAAGTTATTATTTTTTTAGTGCTACATTGAAAATCAAATTTCCCTTTTCGTTACATTATATCAGGGGTCTCCAAACTACGGCCCGCGGGCCGGATGCGGCCCGCGAGGTCCTTTCGTCCGGCCCGCGGAGATCTTTTTGTCCAAGGAAAAATCGTTTGTTGGTGCTGGCTGAGGAGCTTTGCCCAGAAAAATCAAAGACATGCCTGAAAGAACCTGGCCCCCGAGCTGAAATTTGATAGTTAATGCGGCCCTCGGACTGAAAAGTTTGGAGACCCCTGCATTATATAATAGAATTAAAGTTCCGGATTTTAAAAAAAACTGACAAGGCAAGTGCCTTAGGGCCTCTTGCTCAGACTTCTTAACTAGAGCATTCTATTTTTGGAAGTAAATTAGATTCATTAACAGCTAGGCGGGTTGAACCAGTTATGCACACGATATAATTCCCAAGATTATGATCTCTTGTTTGATAAAGTTGTGTATTGTTACAATGCTAGAGGAGCGTACAAGATAAAGATCACCGGATTCATATTATGTTCATGGGTGGACTGATTGTGTTCAAGAGGCCAGGGGTATTTTAAAAGAGACCCCAACCCCAAATTGAAATTTTCACAGTCCATTTTTCTCTCAACCAAAGACTGAATTTTACGCATTGGCAGGTAGGAATGGTAAAATACGGACAATTTTTAAAATAAACCGGGAGTGATCCCCCACTAAACTTTCTCGAATATTCTTATATAACACCACGGGGGGTGGCAACTCGATCATCAACCTAGCTGTAACGATACTCAAGTTATCGTGTTTACAGACACACATACACACAAAGACATACGGACAGAATTACAAAGCCCAGTTTTTCCGACTCGATTACGCATGGAACGCTGAAATTTTGATAAATCTGCATTTATTATTTTTGACCAATGAGGTACTGTCAACATTTCATGTGATTTTTGTGGTGGTTAAACGTGTAGACATCACTGAGGTCTATGGTGGTTAAATGTGTTGCAATGGCTAACACTGAGGTGTTTGGTGGTTAAATGTGTTGACATCACTGAGGTCTTTGGTGTTTAAATGTGTTGACATCACTGAGGTCTTTGGTGTTTAAAAGTGTTGACATCACTGAGGTCTATGGTGGTTAAATGTGTTGACATCACCGAGGTCTTTGGTGGTTAAATGTGTTGACATCACTCAGGTCTATGGAGGTTAAATGTGTTGACATCACTGAGGTCTATGATGGTTAAATGTGTTGACATCACTGAGGTCTTTGCTGGTTAAATGTGTTGACATCACTGAGGTCTATGGTGGTTAAATGTGTTGACATGGCTAACACTGAGGTCTTTGGTGGTTAAATGTGTTGACATCACTCAGGTCTATGGTGGTTAAATGTGTTGACATCACTCAGGTCTATGGTGTTTAAATGTGTTGACATCACTGAAGTCTATGGTGGTTAAATGTGTTGACATGGCTAACACTGAGGTCTTTGGTGGTTAAATGTGTTGACATCACGGAGGTCTATGATGGTTAAATGTGTTGACATCACTCAGGTCTTTGGTGGTTAAATGTGTTGACATCACTGAGGTCTATGGTGGTTAAATGTGTAGACATCACTGAGGTCTATGGTGGTTAAAGGTGTTGACATCAATGAGGTCTATGGTGGTAAAATGTGTTGACATAACACACGTCTATGGTGGTTAAATGTGTTGACATCACTGAAGTCTATGGTGGTTAATTGTGTTGACATCACTGAAGTCTATGGTGGTTAAATGTGTTGACATCACTGAGGTCTATGGTGGTTAAATGTGTTGACATCACTGAGGTCTGGTTAAATGTGTTGACATCACTGAGGTCTATGGTGGTTAAATGTGTTGACATCAATGAGGTCTGGTTAAATGTGTTGACATCACTGAAGTCTGGTTAAATGTGTTGACATCACTGAGGTCTATGGTGGTTAAATGTGTTGACATCACTAAGGTCTATGGTGGTTAAATGTGTTGACATCACTGAGGTCTGGTTATATGTGTTGATATCACTGAGGTCTGGTTAAATGTGTTGACATCACTGAGGTCTGGTTAAATGGGTCGACATTACTGAGGTCTGGTTAAATATGTTGACATCACTGAGGTCTATTGTGGTTAAATGTGTTGACATGACATCACTGATGTGTTTAATGGTTAAATGTGTTGACATGACATCACTGAGGTCTGGTTAAATGTGTTGACATCACTGAGGTCTATGGAGGTTAAATGTGTTGACATCACTGAGGTCTATGGTGGTTAAATGTGTTGACATGACATCACTGAGGTCTATGGTGATTAAATGTGTTGACATCACTGAGGTCTTTGGTGGTTAAATGTGTTGACATCACTGAGGTCTTTGGTGGTTAAATGTGTTGACATCGCTGAGGTATATGGTGGTTAAATGTGTTGACATCACTGAGGTCTATGGTGGTTAAATGTGTTGACATGGCTAACATTGAGATCTATAGTGGTTAAATGTGTTGACATCACTGAGGTCTTTGGTGATTAAATGTGTTGACATCACTGAGGTCTATGGTAATTAAATGTGTTGACATCACTGAGGTCTTTGGTGGTTAAATGTGTTGACATCACTGAGGTCTTTGGTGGTTAAATGTGTTGACATCAAAGAGGTCTATGGTGGTTAAATGTGTTGACATCACTCAGGTCTTTGGTGGTTAAATGTGTTGACATCACTGAGGTCTTTGGTGGTTAAATGTGTTGACATCACTCAGGTCTTTGGTGGTTAAATGTGTTGACATCACTGAGGTCTTTGGTGGTTAAATGTGTTGACATAACTGAGGTCTTTGGTGGTTAAATGTGTTGACATCACTGAGGTCTATGGTGGTAAAATGTGTTGACATCACTGAGGTCTTTGGTGGTTAGATGTGTTGAAATCACTGAGGTCTTTGGTGGTTAAATGTGTAGACATCACTGAGATCTTTGGTGGTTAAATGTGTTGACAACACTGAGGTCTTTGGTGCTTAAATGTGTTGACATCACTGAGATCTATGGTGGTAAAATGTGTTGACATCACTGAGGTATATGGTGGTTAAATGTGTTGACATGACATCACTGAGGTCTTTGGTGGTTAAATGTGTTGACATCACTGAGGTCTTTGGTGGTTAGATGTGTTGAAATCACTGAGGTCTATGGTGGTTAAATGTGTTGACATCACTGAGGTCTATGGTGGTTAAATGTGTTGACATCACTGAGGTCTTTGGTGGTTAGATGTGTTGAAATCACTGAGGTCTATGGTGGTTAAATGTGTTGACATCACTGAGGTCTATGATGTTTTAAGATGTTGACATCACTGAGATCTATGGTGGTTAAATGTGTTGACATCACTGAGGTCTTTGGTGGTTAAATGTGTTGACATCACTGAGGTCTTTGGTGGTTAAATGTGTTGACATCACTTAGATCTAAGGTGGTTAAATGTGTTGACATCACTGAGGTGTTTGGTGATTAAATGTGTTGACATCACTGAGGTCTTTGGTGGTTAAATGTGTTGACATCACTGAGGTCTTTGGTGGTTAAATGTGTTGACATCACTTAGATCTAAGGTGGTTAAATGTGTTGACATCACTGAGGTGTTTGGTGATTAAATGTGTTGACATTACTGAGATCTATGGTGGTTAAATGTGTTGACATCACTGAGGTCTTTGGTGGTAAAATGTGTTGACATCACTGAGGTCTATGGTGGTAAAATGTGTTGACATCACTGAGGTCTATGGTGGTAAAATGTGTTGACATCACTGAGGTCTATGGTGGTTAAATGTGTTGACATCACTGAGGTCTATGGTGGTTAAATGTGTTGACATCACTGAGGTCTATGGTGGTAAAATGTGTTGACATCACTGAAGTCTATGGTGGTTAAATGTGTTGACATCACTGAGGTCTATGGTGGTTAAATGTGTTGACATCACTGAGGTCTATGATGTTTTAAGATGTTGACATCACTGAGATCTATGGTGGTTAAATGTGTTGACATCACTGAGGTCTTTGGTGGTTAAATGTGTTGACATCACTGAGGTCTTTGGTGGTTAAATGTGTTGACATCACTTAGATCTAAGGTGGTTAAATGTGTTGACATCACTGAGGTGTTTGGTGATTAAATGTGTTGACATCACTGAGGTCTTTGGTGGTTAAATGTGTTGACATGGGAACACAGAAGTCTATGGTGGTTAAATGTGTTGACATCACAGAGGTCTATGCTGGTTAAATGTGTTGCCATCACTGAGGTCTATGGTGGTAAAATGTGTTGACATCACTGAGGTCTATGGTGGTAAAATGTGTTGACATCACTGAGGTCTATGGTGGTAAAATGTGTTGACATCACTGAGGTCTATGGTGGTAAAATGTGTTGACATCACTGAGGTCTATGGTGGTTAAATGTGTTGACATCACTGAGGTCTATGGTGGTAAAATGTGTTGACATCACTGAGGTCTATGGTGGTTAAATGTGTTGACATCACTGAGGTCTATGGTGGTTAAATATGTTGACATCACTTGGGAACACTAAACCCTGAGGTGGGGAGAGATCTATAGAAGAGGTAACTGACTTGTCAGCTGTTATCATATTCATTACGATAGGTTTATCATAGGCAGACTAGCTTAAACACAACATGCATAAAGAAAAAATGCAAGATAAATAGTATTGTATGGTATGGCTATAAAGTCTGATAGTGTAAAAACACTATACGATTTATTATTTTATAAAAACAACGGTTTGTTTAAATTTTGAAATGAAGAATAACTACTTAAGGAAATAATACTCTGTAATGTATATATATATATATATATATATATATATATATATATATATATGTAACCGAGTCTATTTGAATCTTCTGCTCGACAACGCCAAATGTTACCGAGTCTATTTGCTTGTAGTGCCAAATGTTAACGAGTGTATTTACTCATTCTACACAACATCGACCACAATATAGATACTAGAAGATGCAGGTTTACCATTGATCCTTTTATTACATGAATCAAAAAGAAATGCTTCACAATAATATAATGAATCAACTGACCCCCAACCGTCCTCACTAGTCTTCACATAACCGAATGCACATGTCTATCGTCCCTATTAACACAATACGTCTACAACGTTCAGTAACCAACTTGATACTGCCACTCTCCTACTCCTACTCAGCCCAGCCTCAATCACGTTCTGCCTCCAACTCATACTTTCCTATATATCCCTCGTATTCGTAATCGTATTCGGTTCTATCATAGTTATGTTCAATCCGAATATCTCGCCTTCCGATTACTACGCAGTTGTCTCATCAGTCCGATTAATAGAACACCTGCACTGTTACGTCAGCCAAGTCGTGTCAAAGTTGACAGCGGCTTGTCGTATCCTTCCCAAAATACGCCGTGGCTTTATGATCGTTATCAGTTGCATCAGACTGTAATACGTTGTTAACCATAGTATGGTAACTACCCTAGTTACATCCACCCCCGCCTTTTTTTGTGTGTTTTCAACCACAAACAACGCTTGGCAGGTGCACTCCTTCAAAGTCAAAAGCACCGCCGTAAAAAAAAATTATTGTTCCACTCACTGTCAATGTCGTCACATTCGTAAAAGATTGACAGTTATCACTATTTCACATGTCAAATGTGTCTTCATCATATTCCTCAGACACAAAGCAGTTCTAGAATTCACATCCACCTTTTATCGTTTGGTGCCTTCACCAGTTCACTTTTATAACTTTTTGAACAGTCTGTTCTCATACCAGCGCGACCATGAAAGAATTGATGGTTGCTGACGAAAAATTTCGTATTCTTTCTGTTTCTCACACTTCTCCGCGGACCACTTATCTGATGGTCTACTGTCTCTCTGCTTCTGGGAGGAACGGGATCCTCTTTGTTGCCGTTATCCTCCACTTGTGTATCGCTGTTGTGCTGTTGATGGTGACATGGTTCCGGGATGGGTATGTGAATTTCCGTTATAGTTTCCGGTTCCCTAATTGTCTTAGGTTTCCTTGTGTGTAACTGCTCTTCTTGACTATGACAATATTTCTTTAAATGAGCAATATTCGCCCACCGATCCGGTTTGGTGTGATTGATGGGTCTTATCTTAAAGGGGCCACCTGCTACTTTAGGCATCTCCACGACTTGCCATATCTCCTGTCCCCAGAGGTCGTGGATTTTGTTTCTGCCTAACGGGTGGCTACGCAGTAATACCCTGTCGTTCAGTTTGAGTGGCGGGTCCTTTGTCTGTACCGGCGGTTCCCTTCGCCGTGCTTCATGTTCTAGTCTTTCCTGTACCATCCTGTACATTTCTCTAATTCGTCTCATATGTTCATTCACATATTCTAGTGCGGTGTATGAGCCAGTCATACTCTCCTTTTTTCCTAGGAACAAGTCAAGAGGGAGTCGAGCCTCCCGTCCGAACAGTAACATGTGTGGCGAAAAGCCGGTTGTGGCATGGGGGGTGCAGTTGTATAGATATACCAACTCTGGGAGAAAATCAGGCCAACGTTTTTTCTGTTCAGGTTCTAGAGTACGCAGCAAATCATGCATGCTGCGGTTGAACCGCTCGCACTGTCCGTTTCCTTTCGGATTAAATGTGGTTGTTCTAGATTTGTTGATCCCGTAGTGGCTGCACAGTTGGTTAATTACTTCTGACTCGAAGGCCCTTCCTTGGTCAGAGTGTAATTGTCTTGGTATGCCATATTTGATGAACCAATGTTCTATTAAGACCTTTGCCACTGTTTTGGCCGTCTGATCTCGTGTGGGCACCGCAACAGTCCATTTGGTGAATACATCAGTCATTACCAACACATGTTCCGTCCCATCCGATGATTGCTCCAACGACGTAAAGTCCATAGCCACAATCTCTAGTGGTTTTGTCGCCAGTAAGTGTCCTGATGGCTGTCTCATTTTAACGACTGGCATTTTCGCATGCTGACACCTCACACAAACCTCACAATGGCGTTTGACCTCCATTTCCATATTGGGCCAGTAGCACCTCCGTCGTAATATTTTGTGCGTCCTGTCCTGACCCTGGTGTCCTGCCCTGTCATGTGCCAACCTTAGCACTTCTTCTCGTAACTGTCCAGGCACCACCACCTGGTGTATTGTCCCATCAATTTGGTCATGAATTCTCCGCATGAGAACACCATCCTTTATACTGAGACGGTCCCACTGACTCAGTAGTTTCTTTGTTTCCCGACCAAACTGTTCTCTTTCCCTTTTTCCTGGGAATTTTTGTTCCTGGACGTATTTCAACAGCGGCTGTAAGCCACTATCCGTTTTCTGGGCATTTCTTATCTCTTTGTGATTAAGGCAATTAAAATCACTAATGTCCATATGACGGGGCTCTGTGGATATGTGCTCCACCACAGTCTGCCCGTTTTGCATCACTTGCACCCCGTGAGGGATATCTGTTGACGCTCTGACCTCACATATTCCTGTCAGCGTTTCTTCCTCATCGCCCGGTCTCTCGTAAGGATTCCTTGATAAAGCGTCCGCATTGCCAATGGACCGCCCCGGGCGATATTTTATCTCTAGGTCAAAGAGTGCCAATTCTGCTGCCCATCGCTGTTCGATGGATCCCAACTTTGCTGTCTTTAGGTGACTCAAGGGGTTATTGTCAGTGTATACCACACATTTAGCACCTAATAGATAGTCCCTGAATTTTTCAGTCACAGCCCATTTTAATGTCAAAAGTTCTAGTTTCATGGCGCTGTAATTTGTCATGTTCTTCTCTGATTCCTTCAGAGCTCGACTGGCATACGCAATAACCCTGAAACCTTGCTCCTGTTGTTGTGATAGCACAGCTCCCAGACCTTTAGAGCTGGCGTCAATTTCTAGCCGAAATGGTTTGTCAAAGTCTGCGTATCCTAATATCGGCGCCTCTGTCAAAGCCTTTTTCAGTAGCTTAAACGAGTTCAGGCATTCCTCAGTCCATACTTCACCTATCAGTTGTGTTCTGCCTTTCTTTTTCTCCTTACTGTGTTTCTTTGTCATTTTGTTTACCAAGTCATGCAACGGTGCGGCAATTTTTGCAAAACCAGGTACAAATTTTCTATAATAGGAAGCAAAGCCCAAGAATGATCTGACCTCTACTGTAGTTGTTGGCTGTTTCCATTCTTTAACAGCTGCAATTTTATCTGGGTCAGTGGCGATGCCATCCGACGAAATCACATAACCCAAAAAACGTACCGATTTCAGACCGAAGCCGCATTTGTCTGGGTTCAGCTTTACTCCTATCTCTCTAAGACGGAGAAACACTTGTTCTAATCTTTCTAGATGGTCCTCCCAAGTTTTTGAGTAAACTAGTATATCATCCAAGTACACCAACATTATTTGAAATAGAAAGTCACTCATAGCACTCTGCATTACTCGCTGGAATGTAGCAGGCGCATTAGTTAGACCAAACGGCATACGGGTCCACTCGTACAGTCCCAGTGGAGAAATAAATGCAGTTTTATGTTGATCGTTGGGGTGCATGGCCACTTGGTGGTAGCCGCTAGCCAAATCCAAGGTAGAAAAAAATCTTGCTCCCCCCAACGCATCAAGACATTCATCAATACGAGGCAAGGGAAATGCATCCCTTCTTGTGATATTGTTCAATTTCCGGTAATCACAACACAGTCTTATCTCCCCTGACTTCTTTTTTACCACTACAATAGGTGCCGCATACGGGCTTGTGCTGGTTGTAATAATTCCCTTCTTTAGTAGATCATTCAGGTGTGCTTTCACCGCAGAGTAGTGACTTGGTGGTAATCTTCGATAAGGTTGCGCCACCGGCTTGTCTTGTAGTAAGGGTATCTGGTGTTTTATTACTTCCGTGTAACCCAAATCACCCTCGTACGAGGCAAATATATCCCTGTACTTATTCAGCAATTCATTTAGTTTTGGGTCCTCAGTTTCCGGGAATGTATATGATCGGCCATCCTCTTTCTTCACCTCGGCCGTCACATTGACCGACCTAATTGTTACTTCATTACTGCTGGTATTGATCAGTTCGATGCACTGTGCCGACTTTTGTACCTCGACGTTCTGTGGTACTCCTACCAGAGTGTTAGGCGGTATAAAAATTTCCTCATCGAAAACATTTGCCACTAATCCTTGAACTAGTCCATTTTCCGCTGATGTGTATGTCCGCAGTAACACGACGCCTGCCCTCAGTGCGGCGCCACATGGTTCTATCATCACATCACCATTCACGCTTCTATCACCAATTTGTAATGTGATTGCCTTGACCGTGTTTGCCGGGACTGATATCCTTCCTCTGGTCTTGGCAAACCTGGCCAACTTGGATCCCCGACCTGGTGTGGTCGATCCGACAATATTTGTAAGAAATTCTGGCAACTGGCCAAGAATATTCATGCCCAACAGGCAAGGTATATTTGACACATTTGTCTCTAGGTTGTGTTTCGTAACGAACACCCCAACCTGCTTCAACCTATGTCCCGCCACCACGACATCCGCCAGAAAATAACCACAGTATGGAATGGTTAGTCCATTAGCTGCCGTCAGGCGCATGCATGTGTCAGACCTTAACCTATAGTCTTTTCCTTTCATCCATTTCGTGTAAAAAATTTCCGTAATTGTCGTCACCTGGGAGCCTGTATCCACAATTGCCTTCACCGCGATGTCCCCGATCGTAATCATCATTTCGGGACAGACTCCCATCATTTTGTTTCTTGGGCCATAACCTCGCCCCTCTGTAGCCTGACCCTGCCTTACAGAGGACGACCGTTTCCCTGACAGTACCGTGCCATATGTCCGGGTTGTGAGCAGGACAAGCAAATTGGTCGACCGTCAGCCGTCCACCGGAGCGATGGACCGGCAGGTCGCGGCTGTCCAACCTGTCTCTGTTTTGTCCCGTTTTTGCCCTGATTCTCAGCTGTTGACCTGCTTTCTAACCTCTCCAATCGTTGGTCAACCTTATCCAGGTGGGCCAACAGTTGAGCCATCATGGTTTCCATCGTGCCGGTCCCTGTGGGTGGGGATTGTTTCTGTTCCGGCACAGAGACTTTGTCTACCGAACAGTTCGATTGGTCCTCATCCTCGGACCTGCGGATCGCTGAGTTCCTGACCTGAAGGAAGGTCAACTGCGGGTCTTTGTAGACCTCTTCTTTCAACTCTCTCCTTAAGATCGGGGTTGCTAGCCCCTCGATGAAATGGTCCCTCAGTAGGCGCACATCAATGTCAGGTGTTTTGCCCTTTACCGAATCAAAGGCCCTGTTCATTCGGTGTGAATACTCCATCACACTCTCCGCCATTCTCTGCTTTAAGCCTACGAACCCCGATAGCAGTTGCGATCCCGACCGTCTCTCCCCAAAGGTCTCCATAATTAGATCCAGCACCTTATCTGGATCTGATTGGATGGTTTTATCGTGGCATTTGACCTCTGCCCTAACCGTCTCTCCTATACTGCCCATCAGCAGTCTTAATCTTTCCTCTGGTGACATGTATCTCGAGGCCCAGGCCGCTTTGACCTCTTCACTGAACCTGTTGGTTAAAGTTGGATCACCGTCCCCGTAAAATTTGTTAATGTGGGACTCTCTGGGCAGGACCACAATATGGGTCTGCTTCTCGTCCAGAGTAGACATTCTAATTTTTATTCCTTGAGTAAAAAAAAAAAGACCTTTCCTACCGTGTATGTATGAAAAATTTTCCTCGTTCCTCAATTTTCACTGTTCCTGAATGTCCGAATTCACACACACACGAAACACAGTTATGAACTAGGTTGACTATGGGTGCCCTAGCGGCTGGTCTAATTGAATCACCCTGCCCGCAGCGCCAAATGTAACCGAGTCTATTTGAATCTTCTGCTCGACAACGCCAAATGTTACCGAGTCTATTTGCTTGTAGTGCCAAATGTTAACGAGTGTATTTACTCATTCTACACAACATCGACCACAATATAGATACTAGAAGATGCAGGTTTACCATTGATCCTTTTATTACATGAATCAAAAAGAAATGCTTCACAATAATATAATGAATCAACTGACCCCCAACCGTCCTCACTAGTCTTCACATAACCGAATGCACATGTCTATCGTCCCTATTAACACAATACGTCTACAACGTTCAGTAACCAACTTGATACTGCCACTCTCCTACTCCTACTCAGCCCAGCCTCAATCACGTTCTGCCTCCAACTCATACTTTCCTATATATCCCTCGTATTCGTAATCGTATTCGGTTCTATCATAGTTATGTTCAATCCGAATATCTCGCCTTCCGATTACTACGCAGTTGTCTCATCAGTCCGATTAATAGAACACCTGCACTGTTACGTCAGCCAAGTCGTGTCAAAGTTGACAGCGGCTTGTCGTATCCTTCCCAAAATACGCCGTGGCTTTATGATCGTTATCAGTTGCATCAGACTGTAATACGTTGTTAACCATAGTATGGTAACTACCCTAGTTACATATATATATATATATATATGTATATATGTATATAGATATATGTATATATATATAGGCCTATATCAATATGGGTTTAACATAGAATGCGTACATATAGTTAACAAAGAATAAAGAAAACACTATTTTCTTTACCCCATCTGTTTTCTCTCTAGTCTAAGTTTTACAATCTTTATTTTTGTTTCTCAAGAAGAAAACAATCAAGTCTGTGTGTGAGTTATTCTCATTTAATGTATAACCTGCTCACACATAATCAACAAACCCCTGCACGTAATTAAGTGTTATGGAAGTTTGCTCACCCCCCCCCCCCTTCCCCACCCCCCAATCCCTATGTTTTCATCATCAGTTTCAGGTACAGCTTATGACGTTAAACCTGTGTTCTTTACCCCCTTACCTTAATGCACGGATACTGAAAAGAAAAAAAATCCCTCCTAAAGAAATTAACCAGATTTTTAACCTCCCGTCAAGCACTACAGGGGTTCCCCTGTTGTTAGGGGGTCCTGCTCACCATGAAATTTTATCACGCGAAGACGCAATTCCTCCCAGGTCACAACATAGGGGGGGGGGGATGGAGAAAGTAAAATCAGAGAATGTTCCAGAATAATGTCGTCTTTTATCTTTAACGTAGTTACCAAATAGTGTTGTATGTTGATAACATCGGTGTTTTATCTTATAAAACACTATGGATGTTTTATTTAGGTTTTTTTTTTCTTTATGATAATTAAGTTTTCTCAATAAATTAACTCTGAAATTAAGGGTTTAACCGAAATATTTTGTCATGTAAATAAAAGGAATAAATGAAAAAAACAATGTATCTTTTTTTTTTTGTTAGACTTATTTTGACTGCTTGATAGATATTTTATTGATAGAATATCAGCTGTGTTGATACATTGCCTGGATTTTTTGTTACTTGCGTATGTTTTTTATACATAAGTAATATACGTGTATGTTGTTTTACTATTACTACGTATTGCAAGTGTGTAGTAATTTTTCTCCAGGGCTACACTCAAAAAGTGTTGTAAACATTCTATGATGTACAACGTTATACACAACTGCGAAACAATAAATGGTGTGTTTTAATTACATCGTGGATTTACGGGTGTTGATGACTCGTGATAGTATATGCCCATATGCTGCGTGAGGTATGAGTATCCTTAAATTATTCGAAGACAATTATCTTGAATTTGATTTTTTTTTATAATTAAGAAAGCATATGAGCTGAAATAGACTTGGCGTTCGAATTAGTCACAAGATGTGTAGTGGGAAGCTAACAGTGAAATGTTGTTATAATATAATAGGGTTCGGCCTCGTTTTTAACGCCACATAAAATGTGAAAATGTGTTAAAATAGTGTTTCATCATTTGAGGCTCTCTAGTAATGTAAGTTTTTTAATATTTGTTGCTGTCAATATCAGAAATCATTTTTTTTTTCTTCAAACGTTAAAAATTAACACACGAAAACTGTTTCCATATAATCTCCCTTTAACAGCGCGCAATTGGTGGATTCTTTCCCCTCTAAGTACAGATCCATTCCTCATATTAACAACACAGTACAGTTATTTTTAACACCCGCTGATATTTTTATTACATCGCACTATTAGTGAACTCTACTTCCCCTTACCTAGTGTTAACACAGTGCACTGTACCCATGCCGATTTATTATTCAAAGTCTGCCCAAATTTTTAATACATGTTATGGGTCACGCTGACCTCGTGTTAACGAGTCTAAACCAATTCAAAAGCCCACACACCCAAGGTCTGATTAGGGTTTCAAATAAAATACGATTTACGCACCTTTGAATTACACTCATTTTCTTTCCAACCACCACAAGCTGAAAGTAACAAAAAAATTGAACGTTCGTTAAAAATTTTGAGATATTTTATTTTTCCAAGGTATTTTTAAAAAGTCGTGTTTATTTTTGGAGAGGGGGGCGGTGGGGGTGAAAGGGAGAACCCTCGGTAATTACATCATAAGATTTTGAAGTCGTTAATTAAAGCGTCGTTTGTCAACCTGACCTTGGAATTAAGTTACCCGGACCCGCGTTTGTGGGGAATTAGCTCTAATCTGTTTCCCTTGCAGGGGTAAAGTGGGTCTGGGGGTGTGGGGGGTTGGGTGGGGGTCAGTACACAGATGGGGGTGGGGGATGGGTGATGATGTTTGAAAATGGATGGGCTGAGCACAGTGTGGGTACATGGGGGGGGAGATCGGTAAAGGGGTGCGGATATTTAAGGGGTGGGGGCATGCTGGGGCAGGGCATAACTGAGGTGTTAACTTATTTAGTGCTGTTGAATAACGCAGCCAATTTGTTGTTGTTTGATTTTTTTAGTTGAAGTTGGCGGAAATTAAACTGGCGTTCCTTGCTTAATGTGTTGGTATGTTTAAAAAAAAATAGGTAGACTGTTAAAGTGATAGATATACATCCAAGGCTAACCAGGGTATTGAATATCTATTGGGTTTTTCGAGATCGACCAATATTATTAGTTACTTATAAATGAAAAGTAGAAATATTTAAAATTGACAAATTTATCAAATTGTAATTAATGACAGTAGGACTAATAGATTCGATTGCTTAATGAAAAGTGTAACAATTTTAAACAACATAATCGTTCAAAGTTGAAACGAATGTGGTAGGAACTAAAATTATGAATTCTTTGTTTATATACTTAGCAGATTTGTCATAAAAAATGAGACCGTTATCCATCGGTAAACAAGGCCATCTAGGTATTTCTAAGAATTATATTTGTTCTGTACAAACACTGCATTTCACTGCAATAATATTTCCTTTACAAATGTATTTTAAATCAGTATTTTGACTACGTGTATTTGGTATTAAAATGTTATTTACTTTCCATTCATCAATTGGTTTGTTTATTTTAAGTAATTTTTACCCATGCAATTGTACGTAATAGTTATGAGTCTAATTATATGTATACATGTTCAACAAATAGACTAATTATTAAGTGCAGTTTCCAACTAGCTCATACAAAAGTATAGTCGACGATCAGCTTAGTGGGTGTGTTGATTTGATGCGCTGTTAAAATTGTGGCGTCAAACAAAGATTATTACATCCCAATCCGCTGACAATTACAGACAAAAAGTTAGGGTGGTCAGCTTTTATTTTTTTAATCCCAGAAACTATTTCTAACCCATTCTCACAGATGATTGAATAGCACAAGCCGACTAATGCAACACACAATTACAATAAAACAAAGCTGTTTGTGTAGTTGCTGAGAATCAAGAAAAAATAATAAAACTGTTTTTCTTAGAGAG
Organism: Physella acuta; assembly: GCF_028476545.2. Classification (NCBI taxonomy): domain Eukaryota; kingdom Metazoa; phylum Mollusca; class Gastropoda; family Physidae; genus Physella; species Physella acuta. The sequence continues at coordinate 225,413 of NW_026732053.1, forward strand.
TAAGAAGCCTCAAAGCTCAAGGCAACGAGGTGTTTACACAGGCATTTACACCATAGCATTATATGTTCAAACGTCGACAGTGGTTAAACTTGGTTAACCTGGTTACTACGTGGACACATGAAACATATGTTTATGTCCTCTAACACGATCAATAACTCATACTTTCGATGGTAGCATCGGCCGCGCAAACGAAAGAACAAAAAAAAAAAAAATTCCTAAAGCGCTGACGACCGAGCAAAGCTTCGAATCCAATTGGGATTTCTCCGACCCCCCACCCCCTCTACCCTACCCCACCCGACCCACGCCGCAGCTTCTAAATCCTAACCACATTTTGGGATATATGCCTGTATTTTTTTTTGGGGGGGGGGGGTCCATCGTGTGTTGTTCCCTGGCATCCTATTGGCCACTTTGGCCTACAATCAAGTGGACACACTAAGGCTTACTATTTAATGAGTTTGGGGGTTCGGCGGGCAAGAAATGGGGGAAGGGGGGGAGGGGGGGGGGGACTAAAAGAGTATTAGGCTTAGTTTTTAAGTGCTGGGCAGTACTGAAGGGTTAGCTCACCATAGAAATGTGGGTTAGTTTGAACAGGCTAAATTGTGCTGGATGTGTCTAGCAAGGTTTGATAGATGTTGTTACACGCTCTTTGGGGTTAGTCGAACACCATAACTTTGGTTTAACAACATTAGCTTAACGTACAACATGTGTTAGTCTTTACTATTGCCATCTTTACCCATTCGTGCCCAAGAAACATAGTGCAGATGAAGTAGAGCTCATCTGTTTCATCTGAAGTGATAGTATGGTCAGTGCTATGCCTAGCCGCCTCTTTTTCCCTTAACGAGTTAAATACCCATCATGGCTTGATGGACTCAGGGACATCTTAATGAGTTGAACCTGGATTTCTTCTTCTTCTTCGTTCTTAATTTTTAGTGTTGGAAGGGATCCCGATTTCAGCCTTTGATTCCATAGACTTTGTCCAACCAAGAACAAAACTACAAGGCAGCGATGGTGCGATGGTTTGATTTTGGAGTTGTCTCTCCTAGAAGATTTGTTGTCCCCAGCTAATGAGCCTCACCGAGCCTCACCTGCCCAAGGGTTCGAACTCGAGACTTTTCGGTTTAGCAACCATGAGCTTTACCGACTCGACCACAACGACCCCTAACCTGGATTTGAACTCGAGACTTTCGAGATACCAGTCTAGCTCTCTACAGGTAGGCTGAGCCGTCAAATAATCTCTACAACACCACACTATTTTGTTTTTGTTTAATCACATCGGACGGTTGAGCACACGACTATTAGCCGGAGAGCCTAGAGTTCGGACCCGGATTTCAATGTGTAGTACTTACATTATTCCATCCAGCTCTGATGGTACCTTACTAAATCTGGTGACTGGGCATGATATTATCGACACTACCACTTCATATGCCTAGGTCACAAAAGCTTGTAAACTCTACTTCATCTATCCTATTGACCGCCGGATCAGAAGCGGTAACATAAACACCTTACGCCAGGTTAGACGTTACGTTAGACGATAGAGAAGCCATACAACACCAATATAAATATCACTACACTGTTAATTAATTTTTAAACTAATTGGTTTAATTAATATAATCCCACTCTGAACATTACCGAAGATTAAGAAATTGAAATTTTAAGTTCGGTAAATAGTTTTTTTTGCATATATTTTATTAACTATAAAATTCTTGAGTGCAAATTTCTGGTATTTCGATAAGACGTCGTTCACCTTAACACTGATTAGTATCTCAGCGTGAATCTGTGACAGGTGTATGCGTGTGTCTTGAGATGAAAGGGGAATTACCGTAAACATGCGTTCTAAAAGTGTGATAAAAACTATAAAAAATATCTTGACATTATTAATTCAAAATTAATGAAGCATAAATAACATGCGCCAATTAACTTGTTTTTCTATATAACTTTTTTTTCGCAGTAGCATCGACACTACATGACCAAATTCTACGAATTTTATGGAACGTAGCTCACCACAGAAATATTCAGGTTGGTTAGCAGAAACACATGCACCTGGAAAAAATTATTTGATTTTTCTAAAGCATACGCTCTCTCTTCTCCACAGTACAAAAAAACTTTTACACGGGTTCGAATCAGTTTTTTTTTCAGGCAATTCTCCGAGGAAAATTGGGGAGGGGGGGGGGGGGCACTGCTCACTTGTAACAGGTCCGTATGAAATGGAAAAATGTATAGAATTTGTATAGAAAATTCGATACTTTAGACAAATTTACCCCCCCCCCCAACGCGGAAGTTTCAAGTCCCTTCACACTGTAAATTTCAAGAACGAAAGGTAATTTGTATCCCATGAAAAAATTGTCCCACCTAAAAATAAACTTGGCTTGAGAGCCCCTAAAGGTATCTGTAGCAACAAAGTCACATTTAGCTGGTGTAGGTTATCCTCAACCCACTATTTTTTATTCCGACGGAGGCTAGACCAAATTACAAAAGTAATGAAAAAAAGACAATAATTCTACACAAAAAAAACTGGCAAATAGTGTTTTTAGAAAAATTATTGAATATTGGTTTAGCAATTTGCAATCGAACGATTTTTTTTTCAGATGTCAAGGTAAATATTATTTGTAATCTAATCGAATTGGACAGCCTAAATTTGATTTTCACTAAAGGAAACAACTCATTTGGATGTAAACAACAGTCAAAATGTGCTGGAGAAATCGATTTTTCTAATCTATACGCATTACAAAAGAACAACCTCTAAAGTTGTCACGATGTAAAAAATAAAATATATTTAAAAATTGAAATGTTGAGCCTGGAGGAAAGAAAAAAACCGCGGTTGAGAAATCTGATTTAGGTGTATTGACGGATTGGTACTTAAAATAAATACATCGGCCATAACCCGTTGAATCTATTCATACCACGCTCCCCAGCCACACAATCAAACAACAGCGTACCAATAAGAAACTCCTGTCATCAAGTGTTACCGAAGGAAAAAAAAAGTAGATTGAAGTACTCGTCTGAAAAGGTTACACTGTCTGTGATTAGAGTATCTAGATGTTACCGTTAGATCGTCGCGATAGATACCGAAACTTAGCGTTATCTAGATGCTATAGAAATCGACACTTAGCGTTAGCTAGTTGCTATAGATACCGACACTTAGCGTTATCTAGATGCTATAGAAATCGACACTTAGCGTTAGCTAGTTGCTATAGATACCGAAACTTAGCGTTATCTAGATGCTATAGAAATCGACACTTAGCGTTAGCTAGTTGCTATAGATACCGAAACTTAGCGTTATCTAGATGCTATAGAAATCGACACTTATCGTTAGCTAGTTGCTATAGATACGTACACTTAGCGTTAGCTAGTTGCTATAGATACGTACACTTAGCGTTAGCTAGTTGCTATAGATACGTACACTTAGCGTTAGCTAGTTGCTATAGATACCGACACTTATCGTTAGCTAGTTGCTTTAGATACCGACACATAGCGTTAGCTTTTTGCTATGTATACGAACACTTAGCGTTAGCTAGTTGCTATAGATACCGACACTTAGCGTTAGCTAGTTGCTATAGATACCGACACATAGCGTTAGCTAGTTGCTATGTATACGAACACTTAGCATTAGCTAGTTGCTATAGATACGTACACTTAGCGTTAGCTAGTTGCTATAAGTATGGATGCTGTTTATGTTCTCTCCGATATGTCACCCAAAATAAAAAAATTAATCGAATTAAAAAGAAATAAATAGGTACATAAATAAGCATATCATGTAAAGTAGTGGATCAATTTTATTGTTATTTGCTAATAACCATTTTAATTAGCTGTTTTAGCTGAGTGTAATTATTATAAACTTTTATTTACTTTGATTTTTGTTTTCTTTATTGGTCAAAACGGTTGAACTAAATTTCACCTACTTCTACCGAACCGATTTTGTTCAAACTTTACACTTAGGTCAACACCCTGAATGACTATAAAAAAAACGTAGGTTGCTGTACGTTAAATCGAATACCCCAACTAAAATGTTATGAGCAATCACCGATTTTCTTTATAGTTATATAAATATGCGTACCTTATATAGTTAAAGAAAGCCATTTACTTTTCTTAATTTTTAGTATCTCATATATTCAAGTGCATTACTATAAACGCTATTATTACACTTTTTATTTTTACAAAACCGCATTCCTGCTGAATATATATTACGCGTTCTAGCTAACTCTAAAAAAACGTGATTTCTTTTCTTGCCCAAATTTCTTACAAAGAACGAGATAGAGAAAGAGAAAGTGAGACAGAGCGAAAGAGAAAACCATTTAGAAAACAAATACAGGAGAGATAGAAGAGGTAAGGACCGGAAGAGATAAACCCAAGACGGGGAAAAAAAAGATGAAAAGGGTTGAATTGGCCTGCATTATTGTCGGGGGCAGGGAAAGGGCCATCGATATTCGAACCTTGGGCCAGATCTGTGGCTAAGAACTCCCGTGTACCCGTAGGAAAAAAAAGTTGGCATGATTGGGTCGCTATGATGACGTAAAGACACACGTTTTAACAATTTTCGTCTTTATGCACTGGTAGGTATACAAAACTAATTAGAGAGATAATTATTATAAAGTTATTCCATTGTCAAAGTTGACAGATTATTTAATAAAATACGAATTGGATGTGATACTTTTCGTCTTAATTATTTGTGCATGAAAAAATGCCGTGTCAAATGCTATAAAGATTTCAAGATATGCAGTTATTTCTTAGTCTCCTAGTCTATTAGTTGCATTTCTTTTTTAGTTTAAAAAAATAACGTATTCCAGAAGTGGTACTTTCTCCACTCTGCTTTCGTTAACTTCTACACATAGACGGGAACAGAGTAGTGGAATGCTAGAGCATACGACTGGTAACCTGAAAGTCTCGAGTTCAAATTCGAGTTCAAGTACGTGGTATTGTGCATTATCCCTTCATGAACTCTACCTCTTCTGCCCAATAGATCACTGATCTAAGGAAGTTTCATTACACAAAGTATGTGAGTCTTTCTCTATGACCTGTTTGCAAGCACTGTTTAAATAGCCTGTAATTGTGTTTGACCTCGTCCTTTGTAAATTGTAGTATCAGACATGTCGGCTCTATAGGCAGATGAAATAGATCGAGTTCATAATGTATTCCTCTTAACGCGGGAAGCAGATGTATGTGGTCAGTAGTACGCAGCCGTCTGTACTGTCCTCAGCTGAGTAACCCAGGGACGGGCCGTGTAATCCAGGGACACCATCACGGGCAAGGTAACCCAGGGACTAGCCTCGGGCTGGGTAACTCAGGGACACCCCTAGGGATGGGTAACTCAGGGACTACGCACGGGCCGGGTAACCCAGAGACTACCCACGGGCCGGGTAACCCAGGGACTACCCATGGGCTGGGTAACTCAGGGACTACCTACGGGCTGGGTAACCCAGGGACTACCCACGGGCTGGGTAACTCAGGGACTACCCACGGGCTGGGTAACTCAGGGACTACCCACGGGCTGGGTAACTCAGGGACTACCCATGGGCTGGGTTACCCAGGGACTACCCAAGGGGTGGGTAATCCAGGGACTACCCACGGGCTAGGTAATCCAGGGACTACCCACGGGCTGGGTTACCCAGGGACTACCCACGGGCTAGATGGCGGGAATCGAACTCGTAAATTTAAGCGTTAATAGGTATAAAAGTGTACTTTAACACCCGAATGAATGCAAGAAAAAACAGCTTAGTTTATTTTTCCATTGTAAAAAATAACATGCATGCATGAGCATATTCAGTGAAAGAAAGTGTGTGTTAACCAGTTGGTCTCGAGTTCCATTCTCTTAGTAGGATATTTCATTAAGCTCAAACCTACTCAGAGTCGAAGAATATAATAAAGAATATCTAGCAAGAGAGTGAACAAATACTTCCTACGTGTGATGTATTTAAAAATCTACTTCATCTACCCATACTGACTGATTTGAAAAGGAACTTATAGGATATTTAAACGCATTAAGATACGTCTATTTGTATTTTATGTGAATTAAAAAATGAAAGTTTCTCCTACTCCTATCAGTAAAGTACTCTCTACCAAAACAATCCAATGTTATTGAACGTTAACTCTATTCAACACTTTAGCGAATACAAACAGGAAAAGTCATAAAATGTGAGGACAGTGCAATGTATCTGGTCCAACCAATCAAAAGTTTCAAACTTCCATCACACGTACACTTGAGACTAGTGGCCCAGTATAAGAAAATATGAGACGGCGGTTTGTGGGGATTCACTGTTTACTTTGCTAGAGGTTCGTTTTGGTAGCATTACTTTAGGAAGGTCGGTTTTTTTTTCTTCTTATGTAAAGTCTGTCTGGGGTGTTCTTAGAATTGATAGAAGTACTTTCAAATCTAAGGGAATAAGAACGATATGAACGTTAGCATTAGGCCAGGCCTTCCGTTAGCTGTACGTCGGTCTGTCCTTTAGTTTCCAAACAGACCTTAAGATGGTTGGTTCTTCTTACCTTCCATTGATCCTTTTCATCCATATATATGTATATATATATATATATATATATATATATATATATATATATATATATATATATATATATATATATATATTTATATATTTATATATTTATATATTTATGTATTCATATATATATATATATATATATATATATATATATATATATATATATATATATATATATATATATATATATATATGCTTGTGTATATATGTATATATATATATAGCCTATAGGTCTATTTGTGGAGGTGGATATATGTATATATATATATATACGTTTATATATATATATACATAAACATATATACACATATACATAAATATACATACAATTATATATATATATATATATATATATATATATATATATATATATATATATATATATATATATATATATATACGGCTTAAAGTATAGTAATCTGTTACAGTTTGATAGTGAGAGTGGCTCCCCCTGAAACCCCAAACTTGTTTGATTGCCCGTATCCCTGCTGCCAATCTCAGAGCACTTCCGCACAAAAGACACCCCCACTACTTATGGTGGGATACATATGTTTGCCAAACACTAGCAATCTGGACCGTACATCAACGGGCCCCATCGATCTGGTCAGGAAATCTTCAATATTGTGGAACAAAAACCGAAGCGTTTGTCTTTGTGTAAAAATAACACTATTGAATCTTATTGTTGTAACATACTTTGGTGGGATTGGTGTTTAATTTTTGCTTGAATTAATACCTAAGTGGCTTGATGTTAAGGCGGATTATCTGTAAATCTAGTTTTACATGGCATCAGATATATATATATATATATATATATATATATATATATATATATATATATATATATATATATATATATATATATATATATATATATATATATATATATATATATATATATATATATATATATATATATATATATATATATATATATTTATATATATACATATTTATATATATATATATTTATTTATATATTTATTAATAATATTAATAATATTAATATATGTATTAATATATATATATATATATATATATATATATATATATATATATATATATGTGTGTGTGTGTGTGTGTGTTACGGTCAAAGCCCGAAGTCGGCCAATGCGCGGATTGGCCGGCCAATCCGCGCATTGGCCAATATCGCCTCCCATAGGTCGGTCAAAGTCCGAAACTTTGCTTGATTTCGGCCTTTGGCCGGCCAATCCGCAGACTGGCCATAGTGGACCGGCCAAAGTCTGAAATAGCTCTTGATTTCGGCCTTTGGCCGGCCAGTCCGCGGACTGGCCATGATGAACCGGCCAAAGTATTAATTAGAAGATCACCTGGCTAAAGACGACCGAATTAGAAAATCATGAGCAGATTTTGGGTCAATGATTGTGAAGATGCGATGGTTCGTAGACCTTTCTTGGGATTAGACAATTTTGTCTGACAAGGCTTGCACAACCGAAGATACATAGTAATGATTTCTTTGGTGATATTTTTGTACTTTCTCTTGAGCTCTTTTTCCATCCTTGTGGATGCTATACAAACAAGAGCTAAACAATACGTTACTCACAGTGAAACCGCACCTAGAATAATGAAAACGCGATCACAACTTAGTCTAAATAGAACATTGGCCAGGACATCCCGGCCAATGCGCGCATTGGCCGGCCAATGTACGAAATACGATCTTAGTTCTAAGTTCTTCGGGCTTTGGCCAAGAGAGCCGGCCAATCCGCGCATTGGCCGGCCAATCCGGGGTTCGGCCGCACTTCGGGCTTTGACCGTAACATATATATATATATATATATATATATATATATATATATATATATATATATATATATATATATATATATATTTATTTATTTATTTATATATTTATTAATTTATATATATATATATATATATATATATATATATATATATATATATATATATATATATATATATATATATATATGCATATAAAGAGATAGAGAAAGACTGGGTATCTGACAAAATAAACATCCTAAAATATTTAAAAACATGAGATTAACCAAAATGATTAATTCAGTGTATACAGTCCATCACTCAATATAAGGTAAGTAACTTACGTATCTGAGTTTATTTTAGATATTCTAGACGACAAATGAGTTAAAAGGCTCTTTTATTCCTATTTTAGAATGTGACTGATTAGTTGAGTACTGTTTTTGTTATGGGTGGTGATTGGATTTAGAGAAATCGTGGAAGACGTGGTTTAGCTTATTGAAATTTAACATGAGATGAATGAGCTCAAGGAAATTATACATCAGGTGGATGAGCTCAAGGAAATTATACATCAGGTGGATGAGCTGAGCTCAAGGAAATTATACATGAGGTGGATGAGCTCAAGGAAATTATACATGAGGTGGATGAGCTTAATGAAATTATACATCAGGTGGATGAGCTCAAGGAAATTATACATCAGGTGGATGAGCTGAGCTCAAGGAAATTATACATCAGGTGGATGAGCTGAGCTCAAGGAAATAATACATGAGGTGGGTGAGCTCAAAGAAATTATACATCAGGTGGATGAACTGAGCTCAAGGAAATTATACATCAGGTGGATGAGCTTAAGGAAATTATACATGAGGTGGATGAGCTCAAAGGAAATTATACATCAGGTGGATTAGCTGAGCTCAAGGAAATTATACATCAGGTGGATGAGCTTAAGGAAATTATACATGAGGTGGATGAGCTTAAGGAAATTATACATGAGGTGGATGAGCTCAAGGAAATTATACATGAGGTTGGTGAGCTTAAGGAAATTATACATCAGGTGGATGAGCTCAATGAAATTATACATCAGGTGGATGAGCTGAGCTCAAGGAAATTATACATCAGGTGGATGAGCTCAAGGAAATTATACATGAGGTGGATGAGCTGAGCTCAAGGAAATTATACATCAGGTGGATGAGCTCAAGGAAATTATACATCAGGTGGATGAGCTCAAGGAAATTATACATCAGGTGGATGAGCTGAGCTCAAGGAAATTATACATGAGGTGGATGAGCTGAGCTCAAAGAAATTATACATCAGGTGGATGAGCTCAAGGAAATTATACATCAGGTGGATGAGCTCAAGGAAATTATACATCAGGTGGATGAGCTCAAGGAAATTATACATCAGGTGGATGAGCTGAAGGAAATTATACATCAGGTGGATGAGCTGAGCTCAAGGAAATTATACATCAGGTGGATGAGCTCAAGGAAATTATACATCAGGTGGATGAGGTTAAGGAAATTATACATCAGGTGGATGAGCTCAAGGAAATTATACATCAGTTGGATGAGCTCAAGGAAATTATACATCAGGTGGATGAGCTCAAGGAAATTATACATCAGGTGGATGAGCTCAAGGAAATTATACATCAGGTGGATGAGCTCAAGGAAATTATACATCAGGTGGATGAGCTGAGCTTAAGGAAATTATACATCAGGTGGATGAGCTCAAGGAAATTATACATCAGGTGGATGAGCTGAGCTCAAGGAAATTATACATCAGGTGGATGAGCTCAGGGAAATTATACATCAGGTGGATGAGACTGATATAATGTTGAATATGACTTGTAGTACAAAAGACTCGTTAATTACTATTTGGGATATGGGAGACAGGTGTGGGTATTATTTATAAGTCAAGCGTGGGTGATATTTTAAATTGTAAGTTATTGGTTTCGCTTTTATTCTGTTCGCTAGTGGTCCTTGTCTACTCTATCGGAATAATGGCAACACAATTGTTAGACCATTTTTAGCGCAATTTCCATTCTGGAGAATTGCGTTTATTAACCCGTCTTTTCTGGATGGATGAATGGATGGATGGATGGATGAATGTATGAATGTGTGTCCGCAGCTTTAAGTCGTATCTCCTCCTCAACGAAGCAATATCGAGGACTAGTTCCAAAGCAAATATGTTAAGCAAGTTACTAGGATGAACATAGGCCAAAAAAATTCCGGGTTTCTTTCATGGATTTCCCGGAAAAGCAAAAAACCTCGAAAAAATGCAGTTTTTGGCCCATATCTCGGCAACCAGACCACTTAGCGACTTGAAACATGTACCAATCGATTCCTACCATAATTTAGAACATTATTGCCGAAGAAAGTTTTCAAAAATATCCGTTCGTTCGGTCATAAATTTTTTTTTTAATTAATTAAAATTTGGACCGAATTAGTAGGCATTTTTTCCAACCACACCACATGCGTCATCACGTTCAATAGCTGCGCCATCACGTTCATTAGCTTGGCGCGCAATGGTTTTTAGTCATGTAACTCTATTGTAAATAAAACATGTATATTAACCAATGGTTTTACTAACCCTGCTCTTGATTTACGCTACGACAGAGCTATTTTTAGATAACATAAGGAAATTGCGCTAAAATTGTCACTAGACTTTTTAATTAACTTGTTTATTAGCTACACTAAGAAAATTAGAGGAGATTACCTTCAACTAAAGTTATGTATAGGTGTTGTATTAATAGAAGTATTTTTTTAGTACAAGCCTAATGATGAGAACAAAACTATCTTTTGATAAAGCAGAATATTTGCAACTGAAAAAAAGATGCATAGGTTCGTTTATGTTGTTAATGTTGTTTTAATGGAGATATTCCATACAACTTTATAGAAAAAACACTTGTTTGTAAACTCAAATTTCAAATATCTTCAACGATGAATTAAAAAAAACAACAGAAAAAGTGTATTGCTCTTCAACTTTATTTAAGTATTGAATTTGTTGTTTTGATTTGTTTGCAAATGTATGATGAAATTACCGACCAATCAGACTGAAGATAACATGGATGTTGAAACTATTTAACCAATCCAAGTACAGGTAAAACGGATATCTAAACTACTGCCCAATCAAATTGTTTGTTACACGGATACTTCTGTAAGGACTGATATCAGCAGGACCGTAGAAGACACCAAGAGGCTGGTTATTGTAGGGTTCCAGACCCCACCCCCGGGTCAGGTGGGGACGCAGGTAGGGCAGGCTGTAGCCTCGATCATAGTAATGCTGGGGATGGGAAATATTGTTAGAGAGCTTCAAAGAAATATACACAGTAATAAATAATGTTTAATGCTACAGATACTATAGACGGCGTGGTTGGGTTGTAGAGCTTACGATTGCTACCCCCGAAAGTATCGAGTTTGTATCCCAAGATCGAGGGCAGAGGCGTAGCGAGGGGGGGGACATATGTCCCCGGGCGCCGACCTTAGGGGGCGCCAAAATAAGTTGGAAAAATAAATTGAAAGCTTGAGGGGGGTGCACATCGAAATCTTGAAGGGGGGGGGGGTCAAATCGAAAGTTTGAGGGGTGGGGTGCAAATCGAAAGTTTGTCCCCGGGCGCCGGGAAGGGTCGCTACGCCTCTGATCGAGAATCGTCCCTATATCCTCCCAGCTCAGATGGGTACGAAAGACGTTAGGCTTCTGAGCATATGCTTACCCTGTACGCCGAGGTCAATGAAACAGATGCACTCTTCTCCATCTGAACCAATGTGTTTTTGGGCACGAACGAAAAAATATGATAGAGAGTTTCTTCCGGGGGGGGGGGGCGGACAACATTTTCCGGGGAAGCGGACACTGGTAAAAGTATATGTTTTCTATATAAATTCCATTTCGTTTGGGGGGCGGTAAACTTTTAGACTTTCTTCGGGGGGGGGGGGGGAGCCTGGAAGAAACTCTGATGATGATTGTTATAGGTCCTAGTTAATACTAAATGCACGCAGTAATATTAATGCTTACAATTGGTACAAACCAGAATAATATCTTCCAGTATTCTATTAATGTAAAAATACTCCAAAGAATGAATAAAATTAGCATCAGATATATCATAATAAATAACGTTTGATATTACATGTCCCAGTCAAATCGTAAATTACACTCGCGTAATGCTGGACATTTTAATACAGATAATTATCTAAGGCCTATTGCAAAAATGTAAACAACAAAAAAACAATTTTAAAAAAACCCACAGTAAAACACTAATTAGCATAAGATTGATTGTATGTAAATTTTAACATTATCCCACCCATTCGCCCAATAACTATTTAATTTATAGATAAATCCCTTATTCTTTAACATCTAGACGCCATCTTCTGCTATAGGCCTACTAATCACCGTGATGTTCTAAGGGAAGCTACTCCATTAATCAAGGAAAATCTCACCTTTCGCTGAGTTCCGTCCCCTGAAATTTCCTCCGGTAACTCAATGTTGAACCTCTCGGGGCATCTGTTGAGGAAACAGTTCCATTCAGCCCGGGCCTGTGTTGTTACGACGGGCGTCGTCTCAAACCGCCATCTTGCGTATTCCTTCGCGTTCAGTCGTGGCCTGGCTAAAAGATCGGGTTTTGGCTCTGCTGGAATTGGCATCGGCACCTCACGTAGTGAGACTGGAATCAACAGGAATTTGAAAAAAAAAAAATAGCGTAAATCGGATATACTCTAGTGGTAAAGCACAGTAAAGTAACAAGTCGGTTTGCGGAGGAGGGGAGGGGGCGGGGGGGATGTGCGTGGTTGTGTCAACGTCCACTGGAGTGACAGATAATCAAAAAGTAGCTCATTTGAATGAAAAAATATTTTCTTAGTTATTTCATTACTTATTTCTGTAATCTACTCCTTTGGAAACTGGGCGATACCATAGGCATAGGCATATCGTATAAGGGATGGTGATGACACCAAATTATTTACAGTTTTGTTACTGTAGGTATAAATATGATTGTTTGGTGGATGGAGTGACACACTGCGTTACCGTGGCACTCGACCTAGTGTCGCCATTGGTCCAGCATATAGTAAGCTTTAACAGAGGTGTATCTTTAGAGCCTGCAAGCATGTGTGATATAGACAGTGAGTACCAAATGTACTGGCTGGCTGGGTATTGATATGCTATGTGTGCGACCTTTCGTATACGATCCATCACTGCAATCTTATAGGACTGTGGTGCCTAATGGTAGAGTATATAACTACTAACCTGAAAGTCTCGAGTTCGAATTCCAAGATTCAAGTACGTGGAACGTAGTTCGAAGTTTTTTTATGACAGTATATTTTAAGAATCTGAAGTTTACATTTGGGATTGTACATTTATGTGACATTTTTCACCTCCTGTCACCGCACTTAGAAGAGAGTTCGCCCCACCTCCGAGGTTGTACCACACTGTTTGGAAACACTATCCTAAAAACTTGAACAATATAAGCCTAACTCTAACTGACGATAATTATTTTCAATTAGAAATGTGGGGTTTCATTACAAAAAAAATTCAGTTCGTTCATTGTTGTTGTCAAGACGTACCAATTTTATTATACGCAACCGATTGATTCTGTGGAAGTTTTAAAAAAAAGATAACGGTTACAGTTACATGCCTTGTTCATTATATAAAGAAAACAGCCAACCTGATATAGGCTTCTTCGACTCTTTCATCTCTGCCGCCATTTTCAGTGCTTCTAACTCAGCTCTATTGGGACCACCCTGTCGTTTTTTACACTCACACAGCCTGATAGGGAAAAAAGTTAAATTAACCCAGGGGTTCTCAAACTAAGAGATTGAGGATCACGGGTTGAAATATTATTGCCCGCAAAACTTTTATAAAGGTGGGCAGGTGATATTTAATGTATGCGACAAAATTACATAAATATTTTTGAAGGATGTGTTAACACAAATTGGATTCACATACAGCTATTTTGAAATTTTAGTGTTCTTACAATAAACACCTTTTTGGACATACTGATACTGTCTTTCGCCTAACTTGCTTGACTTCAAACTATCAAAGCACGACACTAGGGTAAACCTCTTTATTAGAACCATATGTGTGTGCTTCACATGTTATTTTATTTTTCATAGCTAGACCAAGACATAAGCTTCTTATATATCAATGTATTGCATTTTGTTTTCATGAAACTAGATGTCTAAAATAGTGATTTATGTTACAAAAGGATTATCTCCCATAACTAGCTAAGGCATACATAACAAGCTAAGGCATGTTTTCAAGCAAAGTCTAGAATCTGAAGTAGTTAAGGCGGAATTTATTTATTTTTAAATTTAAAAAATTTAAAAAATAAAAATAAAAACTTGCCTTCTTTTTCTGTCCGCGTCAACGCCTCTGAAAATGGGGGATGGTGGGATACAGACGGAGATCTGTGATTTCCTGAATGCTGGGTAGTGGTAGTTGTAGCTGGGGAATCTGAGGGCGTCGACCCTGTGGTATTGGTCCTGGATCACTCCGATGGTGGTCATGGTGGTGCCTTCTGCTTCCAAGTTCAGTGGTTAACCTTATTTTATGATGGTGGTGGTGGAGCCTTTTACTAGCAAGTTCAGTGGTTAAACTTGTTTTATGGTGGTGCTGCCTGAATCTAATAAGTTTGAATCTCGTCCTTCGGTATCACAATATCACTTTATTTAAGTTTATTCCCCTTGTTTCTTTTTATAGCCGCCGATGGTTTTTCTATAATTCAAAATTTCACGTTTTAGTTTGTTAAGATTTGGTAATTAATTTTTAAAATAATTGTTCAGTTTTCTGACACTTGATTTGAGATATTTTTCAAAATGTTAATTTATGATGATTTGTTTTTCAACTGACGAGTCCTGAATCCTCTAAAAATGTGACGTCAATCCTCATATGAAATGTTGTACCTCAACGAAGAAGATCTCTCCTTGATTATCCTAATGTAATTGCCATTTTGTTTTGTTGTTGTTGTTGTTGTTTTCTGGAAGACATAAAGAAGTGTATAAAAATGTTGCAACACATTCATGATCTAGATGAATATTCTATTTTTAAAAATGTTGTAATTGTAGTTCGTGTAAAGAATAGCAAAAAAAGTGTACGATACAAAGAAACGTTCGAATGTGCGCTGCGGTTTGCGATCTGTCCAGATGGTCAAGGTTTGAAACTAGCCAGGTGATGGAACAGATACAGTTCGCTGACCGGACCACGATATGGCTGGCTGATCATCAACTTCTCTTGTAGCCTCTGTTTGATGGCTGCCAAGTTGATCCGCCATTCCCCTTGTCCGCTGGACGTGCCCCCAGAAATGAGATTTGTCACGCATGCGCTGTAATCCGACGGCTTGACTAAGTGTTCTTTCTTCATGTAGTTGGGTTGGAAAGAAACTTTCTTGATGAAATGAACAAAACTAGATGTCAAGCAGCTAGTGGCGTTGGTAGGTTTGAGGTTCGGGCTATTGAGGATAGAATAGCAATCCAAAGTGCTAGGTCCTTTACGTGGTTCAATTATCCTCCTACGAAGTAAGTGCCTGGAAGGTTCTGGGTTCTGTACAGCTCTATGCCGTTTTGAAGTCCCCGTAGCGATTTTATCGTGAGCAGGACGAGCTGACAAGCGCCCAGTTTTCGGGGAATTCAAGCTTCTATTTTTATCCCGCACCATTTTCCGGCTGTGTAAGGTGGAGAAGGTTGAGATTGATCGGGAAAATCCATACTTTGAGTTAGAGAAGATGTGTGCTTGGAGACTGTTTGCATGCTCGTTGAGAATGATATCAAGCGGGTTGTTATTGATATTTGACTTGTTGGTTGATTTTACTGATGGTTTGATTTTTGTCGCGGTGTAACACAAAGAGGCTAAGTTGCGAAGAGGATGTGTCATGATTTTACAGAAAGAGCCAAACTTTACTGACAGTGGCACCATGTCTCGAAGGATAAGATGACCGAAACACGTCCCTTATACTGCCTGTTAGGAAGACATTCACGTACATATTTACTAGCAGAGATAAACTATTTGTGTCAACGTTTTTTACAATAAACTGTCGCTACTGTCCCGGCCATATAAACATATTCATAGCCTATGTTCCTCACGACAAAACTTCTACGTTATATTATATGTTTAAAAAAAAAAGCTATTGTTATATGTTGACCTTTAGTAAACACATCAGAACGACTAAATACTTCAAAATCTACACTAAACTCTATAATGTAAGTAAGTAAAGTTCCCTTTCAAACCTGACGGTCTACGGGGCAAGTGGTGTAGAGTTCGCTTGTTTCTGTTGAAGGGATAGTGTGGTCATCATTATGCCCAGCCGCCTTTACTTACCCTACGTGAGTTAGGTACCCATCAGAGTTGGGTGGACTCAGGAACGGTCTACTGACTTGAGCCCGGATTCAAACTCGAGACTTGCATTTTTTAAGTAAAGTGTTTTTATAAGAGTATTTCCCATAAAAATCTAGTCTGAATAACTCTTTGTATAGTTTTAGACATGTTCTTGTCCCAATACTAGCAGCTACAACCTGAGCTTCTTTCAACCCCCCCCCTCTCCCCACCCACACTTCCCAGCGAGCAGTGTTTCTTCCAGACTTTTTTCTCCGGGGGGGGGGGGGCACTTGAAATTTTCGGGGGGGGGGGGGGGGGCGGTAGACTTTCTTCGGGGAGGGGCGGACACTGTTAAAAGTATATATTTTCTTTATAAATTATATAAATTTGATTTCGTTCGGGGGGGGGGGGGGGGCGGTAAAAAAATTTCGGGGGGGGGGGGGGGCGAAGCCTGGAAGAAACTCTGCCAGCGGGCAAAAAAAATATTATCAAGTATATATCCATTAAATGAAAATTTCACCACCTTCCCCTCCCCAAAAAAATATTAAGTACTCCCGTCTTCCAGGAGAAAAATTTCTGAAAGAAACGATGGCTTCAACAGGAAAGGGGTTAGAGTTAGTGTTTGCATTTTACCTCGGTTTTAGGTCCAATGTTGCTAGCGTAGGGTAGACATAGATCTAGATTAAGTAACACTTTTGTAACAAAGTAGTCTGACTTCTATCTAGGTCTCTATATCTAGATCCCTATATCTAAATATCTACTTATTGTTATAGATCTAGATCTAGATCTAGTATAGAAGCCTACGTAGAATATCGTTATAAATTCTAACGGCTTTTTGTAAATATAGTGCTTTTAACACAAAGTCAATATTAGATCTATAATGCCTTGATATTTTACAAACGTTTATAGTAAATGCGTGTAATATCTTGTTAATTTTAACATCGATTTAAATTTTAAAAACACACAAAAAGCAACAGCACAGTAGCAAACCTGTCGGTAAATATTCCAGATGTAGACAATAACCTCGTAGTAAAACGTATCTGTAGCTGAATTTGCGCACCGATGTAAATGAGCAAACGACTGGTACCATACAGTGTGTTAGAAAAACGTCTTTGGTAAATCCCGAATCATTGACATTTTATATTAATGTATATTGTAGGCTTTATTTTGTTTGTTTTTTTATTTTATTTTACTATTCTAAAATTTAAAAAAAAAACTACTTTATTATGCCGTATGACATAAAATTGATTTTTCACCTGATGTAAGCTAAATATATACAGAATAGTCTACGTGTGTTTAAATGTCTTTTATCTTTTACTTCAACAGCCTGCAGACCTATAATAAACTACTTACGATCTTTAAACAAATAAAACATTAATGAATTATAAGCCATATATTATAGGTTAACTAAGTTAACTAAAACTTAGTAAAACTAAATTAATCATACATTATAAACCGCATTTTCCCTAAAAAAATAAGTACTTTATAATTTCTGCCAGACCGAAGTGATACGAAATAACATCTTTAATAAATTTATTTCTTAAAGTTTATTTTGCTTTGTGAAAGATTAACACATTACTCATGAAGGAACGATTTAAAAAATAAGTTATATTTAATACGCCTAATAAATGCCGCATTAAATAGAGATGAAATATTTGTTGATGTATTGTTTCAAAATTAAAATTATTAGTTTCTTCTTTACATAAAAATATAATTGAAAATTACAAAAATTATGCATATTAATTAATTATAATAAATTAAATGAATTAAATTGACTTACTTATTTTTTAATGGCATTTATTATCACAATTGGTCAGTTGTTTCATAGTTTGTCCTGGCAACCGGAAATCAAAACTAAATACTGAAACTCAGCTGTGATAGGAATTTATTATGTCAAAGAAAATGGAAACCGATCAGGGAGAGAAAGAGGGTGTTACTAAACCAGACAAAATGTTTACTTTAAAAAAATGGAACTTAGTTGCTATGTGGAGTTGGGATGTTGAATGTGATACGTGTGCTATATGTCGAGTCCAAGTGATGGGTAAGATTATAATAAGTTAATAAAATAAATTGTAATAAGTAGACTCAAGTAACTAAGTAACTGGTAGGTCAGAGTCAGAATTGTCAGAGTCGACTAAAAATTTAAAAAAAAAGTAAATATAGTTAAGGCTAGTCTAGTCTTGTTAGAGAAGTCCAATAGAAATACATACTAACATTAGGCCTACTTAAAGTTTGATTTGTGATTTTCATCATGTCATGCTATTTTCTGTTTTTCATTAGGACTAGGTCTATTGAAAATATTGTTTAGGTCTGACTAATAACCCCCTAATACTCAATTGGCAGAAATAGGCCTACTAAAATACTAAATAAATACTTAGTCAAGAAGAAAAAAAAAATTCTTCTTTGATGGCTTTGTTGTAACATCTAGGTCATTGGTATTGGTTTTATTTTTCTAGCATCTTTACCCAATAAAAAGAAATAATACAAACTTTGGGCAACACGTCTCGAGTTGACCCCTGGAATCTCTAGCAAAAAGAGACCCCCGCTGTACCTCATTAGGACAAAATTAATTTGATAATATCACCTATAGTCCTAGTCATGTGTTAAGATTTGTAAACTCATTAACTGTATCATAGTTTTTGTAGTATAATTTGTTGACATCAGGCTTTTATAATCCTTTTTTAATCCATTTTTCTTTCAGATGCGTGTTTAAGATGCCAATCAGAAAATAAACAGGATGATTGTGTTGGTGAGTTATTTAAATATATTTACCATAACATTCAGAAATGTACAAGAATAATTGATATGGGATCCTTATATTTTTTAACATAGAGGGGGCAAACTGGAGCTGATCATGTTAATCTTATAAATATATCCATTTAAAAATGAATGATACTATTTGTATCATTGTCCATCTATGTATTACTAACTTATTTAGTGCATTGTTGTGTTTTGAAGACCAGTAGTACGTTGGTGTATTTTGGAGTTCTGACCTGATGAACAGCAGGCACGATGATTCAGTGCCAATAGTGCCATTATTGTAAGGCAGGCTCAGATCCTGTCTGCTAAAACTACTCAGTTTTTTCTAGGATTATATTATGTAGTTGTGTCTACCTTTAGGGTTGAAATAACAGTGTAATAACACCCTATTTCACTATTGCTGTTATAAATATATAGGGTATTAGTACTATTAGTGATGTATCACATTGTTATACATGTTACTTAACCCAGGGTGGTATAACACATTTTCTTGTCTCTTATTTTTGGTGTGAAGTCTCTGCTATTAGAAACTTTAGATGAATAAGTTAAAACAAATATATTACACATTCTTCCTTTGAAGACAAAATAAAGCTTTCCTATTATTTTTTTATGAAAAAAAGCAAATTTTCTCTAAACTGTTACAATCACCATGATGAATAACAAACCACAATTGTTTACTTAAGAATTCAGTAATGTGTTACAGAGTGGGCTAATAAAAGTGGTGTGGGTAAAAAATTTTTTATCGTGTAATGTGTATTTGATTACTTTAAATTTTATTTGAATTCATTCTGTACACAAATTAAAGGAATTCAATAATCATTATTAAAATAGTCCAGGATATTACTTTATTCCTTTCAATCTATTCAATTATCTTGAACACAATGAAAATCTGGAAATCTTTTTCTTTGTTCTTGATTGTAATGTTGGTAAGGATTTCCTCCCAACTTCTTATGCGCCAAATAGGCAGTCTACTCCGATTTCAGCCTGCTTTTCTTTATGGATTTGCTTCCATAGTCTTTTCCACCCAAGAACAAACAAGGCAGCGGTTGTTTGATTTAGGAATGTTCTCTCCTATTGGGTTGCTGTCCCCAGCTATCTAGCCTTATCTGCCCATGGGTTCAAACCTAGGTCTTTTTGGTTTAGCAATACTTTACCGACCTGACCACGCACCCCCCTACCCTAAGATGTCTAATTATTTATTCTTTTTAAATTTATATGCTGTTCTATTTACCCAATTGATGACAATTTTGAAGGCAATTTATTTTATTTTGTACATTTAACTACACATCACTGATGAAATACTAACGTATGCTCATTTTTAAAAATTTTTTTTTTAATATAAATGTTTTTTTTCCCTCTGCAGTGGTGTGGGGCGAATGTAATCACTCATTTCACAACTGCTGTATGTCCTTGTGGGTAAAACAGAACAACCGATGCCCTTTATGCCAACAAGAATGGGTTGTGCAGAGGACGGGAAAGTGATCATGTTTTTTTTATCTGTACCTTATGAACTATGCCTTGATTTGACACCAACCCTTTGCTGTAAATAGTTGTTGATACAAGCTGATTACATGGTGTGAGTTAGTGGAGATATAGCAGTGGATTTCAAAATTTAGTACGAGGCACTACTTCTGTTTGACTGTAGTATTTTGATATGGCTCAGTTCATGCAACATTTACACACTTTTCATATAATTACATATAAGTTAAAAAAAAATTTATTTTGTTTGTTAACTTAATCTTTAAAGTTTTGTAAATTGTTAGATCTGACTGGTATACCAATAGTAGTTCTAAAGATATTTATTTTTTAAAAGACTTCTTAGATAGCCCAGTATAGAAAAAAAATCATTTTTATCAGACTGGTCTTCCATACTTTCTGAAGCTAATATCAGACCTTTTCTGTACCCACACTTAGACATTAAGAAATTGTAATTTTTTATATTTTCTGCTGTCAAGCTACTGTGCACTACTGATATTATGGCTCACTAGGCTGTCCTTACTAATATATTCAAGGACCCTAGACAATATAGGTCACATGATAATACTTTACCATCAAAGTTCTAAGTGCTATACACCAAAGTTATTGTTTAATAAAAAAAAACATCCATTACAGGATGCTGATGCTTTTGTAGTGGTGCTTTTATTTCATATTTTCTTTCAGCTAATAAGCTACTGTAAAATTATTTTTTATACTTAGCCAAGTAGCACGATAGTAGCTTTATTGTTTGCTATGGTGATTTATTTTATTCAAAGATACCTTTATTCAATTTGACACCATGATTAAGTACTGCGTACTATGCATTGTAATTTATTTTTCTGAGTTTTGGATGGTTGTAAAAATATTTCTTAATAGAATTCCTTTTTAAATCTTTGGTGCATATTCTTAAAGATAGTGTATGCTTCGCGGAATAAAAAAACCCATGGAAGACTGAAATGATGTGTTTGTTTCATTCGTTCTTTGTATATTGAGCTTGTTTCTTTCTGATCTGTTAGCAGCTATGTGCTCGGGTCTTATATGGAGACAAAATATTTTTGTCATTAAATGACATTTATAATACCTTTTTTGTCAATATGCTGTTGTGTTAAACTTAATTTTGCCAGCTGGGTGTCACAGTAATTGAATGGTTGTTTTGTAATTATACTTTGTAACAGTGCAATTTTTTTTTCCACTGTTTGATAGGTGATTGTGAAAGTTATAGAAGTTGAGAAAGTTTAACAATGCTTTTGAGTGAGTGCTATATGAAGTTTATTCACTTGTATTACTACCTTTCTGTATTTTAATGTGAAATGTTGATTAAAATTTGATTTTAAAAAATAAGGGAGTAGTAATTTATTATAAAATATCAAATCATTAAAGAGTTAAAAATAAAATCTAATGACAGAATTGTCTGAGTACTGTTGCATAAAAAAAAACACATTTTGTAACAAAATGGACAATAAAAGTTCTAACATTATAATTAATCTTTGACAATTACCCTAAGTGAACAAAGTATAATTGGATCATGATATTGGTAATGGTGTGCTTATGTTTATCTAAATATTCTGATTGCTAATATAATAAAATTTAAATAGACATAACCTTTTTAAAGGAACTTTGGAATTATAACATCAAATTGTGATCCACCAAATTACTGATTATGCAAACTAACAATAAATTAAAAACATCATTTATACCAAATAAGAAGTACCACACAATTTTAAATATGAATACATGTGTAAAACATGTTATAATTTGATAATCATAATATATATAAAACAACAGATACTTGAGGAGTTTTATCTCAGAATAGCGACGGATACATTTCTAATTTCTGTGCTCAAGCTACTGTAGAAGTTACATTAATTTATTACACTAATGTTGACATGATCTCTTACAAATGTAATGGTGTATAATTTTTTCTTTGATTCTGTTGTTTCCAAATGTAATCATAATTCATTCTAGTTCCACTATCCACAACTTTTTCACATCCTTAAATTCATTCACATTTCCTCAACTGTTTTCATACAGCCTGTTTCCTTAGTCATCAACTATTTTCATATGGAGGAAGGTGGTAGTCCTCTGGCTTGAACTGTTCTAATGAATCTAAAATGAGGTGAACACGACCTTGAAGTTGTGACCTGTCAGCCCTAGGGTCAGGGACCCAGACGACCTTCATACCTGCAGCAACAGCGGCCTCAGCACCATTAGGAGCATCTTCAAACACCAACACCTGGGGATCAGGTTGTCAATCAATAGAACTTAACATACAGAAGTTGCTCATGATCATTTGTCACAAGAATTATACAATAACTACTCAGGAGCAATAATAATGATTCACAGAAATAAATCCTAGAAATAAAAAAAAAAACGAATATCATTTAAAAATCTAATAAACTAGAAAACAAAGTAGAATATAGTTTAGCTAAATATCAGCTGCATTTTTCACTTTCTCGTAAATGTGGAAGTATTGTATTGTGCAGAAATGAGAGATTTAGACTTTAAAACTTCAAAATTTTTTACACCTCCCTCAGTTGGAAAAAATTAGTTTTGCGGTCTTGTCTGTATGTGTGTTGTCACTAAACATGGTAACAAGAGGTCTGTTTCAGTTTGGTGGAAAATATTTTGTATACAACAATATAGTATCCTATTCATTGGTTTATATCAACTTGTGAGCAATTTCCTAAAAATCAAAGGTGGCATTTATTCTAAAAAAATTTCTCTAAAATAATAATCATTAAAAAAGTTTAAAAAAACCCATGTTTTCTGATTGAACTAAAAAGTAGAAAATAAATACTATACATCACAATAATGCAAGCGATCACTCTACTATAAGCGATGAAAAATGTGGGGCGCCGAAGTAAAAGTTATATTACTATTGATTAGATAATACTATTGACTTTTATTAGGGAGCTTGTAGAGAGTCAACAGTATTAGAAACTGTAAGAAAATCACGGCGCCCCACGTTTTTCATCGCTTATAGTAGAGTGATCGCTTGCATTATTGTGATGTATAGTATTTATTTTCTACTTTTTAGTTCAATCAGAAAACATGGGTTTTTTAAAACTTTTTTAATGATTATTATTTTCTACTTTTTAGTCTTTGTCTGTTTGTTTGCATTGAAATCTTGCTATCGATTTTATCTTTTCACTTTTTTTGGGTAAACGAAGGCAACTCGTAAAAAGACAACTCGTAAAAAACGAGAGACCCTTTCTTCTTCGGTCTCAATCGCAAGTGAATGATTGTCAGAGGTTAGTTGATAGCGGTTAGGACGAGGGCTGGTTACTGACTAGAACACATAGATTTGAACCCGTGTCGAGTGGGATAGCAATCGTGTGCCCAACCACTCGACCATATCGTCTCCCCCAAACTGGCCACCAGTGGTAATAGTTACCTCCTGTAAGTTTAAAGTCGGTTCAAACTAAATTATCTGCCCCTAAGCCTGTCGCGACGTGGGATCGTTTCGCGTCACTGCGCGCGGCAAGAGAGAGGCGAGCTACGCGTCGCTGGTTTTTTTTATAATGGCTCGCAGAGGAGAATTATATATATAGATTATATAGCGGTCTAAAATGCTCAATAAAATGTTTCCATTGATCAATTTAGTAATAATAACAATTGAATATTCTATGGTCATCCAAAAGAAAGCTTCCCTGAAAATATCAGCGCGCTAGCTAACTGGGAAGTGCCAGAAATTTCGATCGCAAGATTTGATTGGAAAAACAAACAAACAAACAGAGAAAGCAAGTTAAAGAAAACGTGGGAAAAAATGAGAATTGTATAACTTTGGCTTAGCACAAATTGTAAGCAGTACGTTTAACCTTACATACTCCTCAGCTTATTTGTTTACAAAGGCCATACTCTGGGCTGGGTCTCTATTTTCATGTTTTCAATTATCTTAACCAACTTCTAAAGCACACAAACCTGATCTAGCTGAGGCTTCTCATCAAATCTGTCAGCACAAACCAGAAAACAATCTGGTGCAGGTTTGCCTCTCTTCACATCTGGGTCACTGCTGCTAAGAACACAATGGTGGAACAAATCAAACAGCTCCTTGTGACCTGCTACTCTCTGCGCAAAGCCCCAGCTGTCTGTCCCGGTGGCCACAGCTATTGGTATCTTGTGAGAGTGGAGATGGTGTATTAATTTCTTGGCACCTAGGCAGGGTGAAAAAAAATGAAAAGTTGAATGCTACTGGCTTACTATTGGTTTTCAGACCAATATAACAAGTTAAAGTTAAATTCACTTAAAACCTGCTGAAAAAAAATGTGTTAATTGAAAATTTAAAAAAAAACTATTTTATAGTCTGTGAATGACTTTAAATTTATTTTTTAGTGATTCTGATGTTGCACATCACTTTTCGATTCAACTATTTTCTTTAGGCAAAAAAAAAAATCATTGGTAGAAAATTATTTTAGTGATGTACTGGTACCCTTAGACTCACCTAATGCTGCTTGAATCAACTGGTACCATAATTCATGTACCCTACTGCTTGAATCAAATGATACCATAATTCATATATCCTACTGCTTGAATCAAATGGTACCATAATTCATATACCCTACTGCTTGAATCAAGTGGTACCATAATTCATATACCCTACTGCTTGAATCAACTGGTACCATAATTCATATACCCTACTGCTTGAATCAACTGGTACCATAATTCATATACCCTACTGCTGGACTTACATGGTACCATAATTCATATACCCTACTGCTTGAATCAACTGGTACCATAATTCATATACCCGACTGCTTCACTTACCTGGTACCATAATTCATATACCCTACTGCTTGAATCAACTGGTACCATAATTCATATACCCTACTGCTTGAATCAAATGGTACCATAATTTATATACCCTACTGCTTGAATCAAATGGTGCCATAATTCATATACCCTACTGCTTGAATCAACTGGTACCATAATTCATATACCCTACTGCTTGAATCAACTGGTACCATAATTCATATACCCTACTGCTTGAATCAAATGGTACTATAATTCATATACCCTACTGCTTGAATCAAATGGTACCATAATTCATATACCCTACTGCTTGAATCAAGTGGTACCATAATTCATATACCCTACTGCTTGAATCAACTGGTACCATAATTCATATACCCTACAGCTTGAATCAAATGGTACCATAATTCATATACCCTACTGCTTGAATCAAATGGTACCATAATTCATATACCCTACAGCTTGAATCAAATGGTACCATAATTCATATACCCTACTGTTGGACTTACCTGGCAGGACCTGGGCAGTAGGCAGTTTCTGGGCCAGTTTCTCTTTTAACTTGAGCAGATATTCATCAGCAGACAATGGTAGCTGTAATGTATCTAGAATGAAAAGCAAATATTTCTATCAGCAACAAAGCTATTATTAAGTAAAATTTTAAGCCAACACATTTCTAGGCCAAGGAAAACCTGGAGGAGGACTGTAGAAGATGAGGTAAAGGCTGAAGGGCTTATATGGGTGCAAATAAAGAGAGCTGCTAAAAAACCTTCTGATGTAGATGTGTGGTTGCAACCCTTTGCTCCTCAGTGGCCACAAAGGAATAAGTTAATGAGATTTATTTTTGAAATCTTGGTTGTTAGGAAGTTGGTTAAGGTAGTGGTAAAAAATGATAGAACCATTCCACTTTTAGGCATAAAGAAGTTCAGGGGTGGGGTTCACCTTATGAGCAAATAAGATTTTTTTAAAGTAAATGAACTGAGAAGAATATCAATGTTCTAATCCATTTAAGTTGCATAACATTTTTACACTCAAGGACCATATTATTAGTAGTATTAGTGAAGCACTAATTTGCTATTAACAGTAAAGTGGATTTATAATAAGATCAATGTTAACCATGATGTGATGTTGGATTTGATTAAAGGTAATTATTATTAACATGTGTATAGGCCTACACATCTAGATGAATGATAAACAACTAACCGATTCATATCAGATATATGAATTATAAAAAAACTTACCAATGCATAATTGTGCAGAGTCCCGTTCTTTCATTCCCATTTGCTTTGCTTTGAGGTCCCATGTAAATGTTTTGCCAAACTCACCACAGATTTCTTCTAGACATTCTGTGTAGACCCGTTCTGTGTCTGAAGTATTACAAATATTTAAGAAAAACAATGCTTGACACAAGGGGCAAATTTTGTTAAGTTAAGGTTAATCTGGATGTCAAGATTTAGAAAGAACCTAATCTGATTTTTTACAGATAGATTAAAATTTTAAAATAGGCCTAACTAAATAGTTACAATTTTACAATGACGAAGACCTTGGGTCGAAACGTCTAGTACTTGTAACTGTCTTTAACTTGTGAGGTAACTAATACTATCTGTTTTATTACCAATGAAACAAGGAAACATTTTTGTATTTTAAAAAACAAATCCTCCTCAAAATGTGAAATGATTATTAAAATTTAAGGAGTCACCTGTTTTTCACATTACAAGTCGCGGGCGATTTTACGTACCTAAAAATAAAATGTCCTAAAACGATAGATTACCGATGGATTTATTCTAGACTCTAGAATACTCTAGATATACTGATATAGACTAGATTTCTAGATCTAGATCTCTAGATCTAGTAGTCTAGAGTCCATATCGATATTTCAGTAACCGTGAACTACCGTAGGTAGCCGTAGTTCATACCGATCAAAGTTCAAGAAACCTTTTTCTTTTTTTTTTAAGTAGATCTACCAACCACACCTACCAAGAATTAAGCCATCTACGTCAAAGATTACGTGTGTGATATATGAATTTGACATCGTTCGATAATCAATAGAAGGCCTAGGATACAAGTATTATAAAGTAATCGTTATTTTGAAGTGAAATGTATTTTAAATTCTTTCCGCGTGTTACGGACACGAACGGTTGTTTACAGCGGCAACCCAATGCCCACAACAAATGCTGTAAACTAGGCCTACCCTACTTTCGTTTTCAATTCATTATTTTATCAGGGGAGATCTAAATGTTGAGAATAGACGTTTAGATCTATTTACAAAAAGTTAATTCCATTCTAAAATCTATAATTTATGTTACATATCATAACAAATATTGCAAAATAATAAATACTAACATTACTTAACATGCATAATTTCTTAAAATATGCGTATTCAAAATATCCATAGCTTTATACTAATGAAACATCCCTTTCTATTCTTATAATAGTCGAAAGCTAGTCAATATGTTTAAACTTTAAACGCTACGTAAAGAATGTCCTAACATTTCTTTTTTAAATTTCTTTGTTATGATTGAGCAAAGTGTTTATATTAAAATTTAAAATACACTTTTATTATAAGCCTATATATATAGGCCTTTATTGAGGAGAGAGGTGTGAAGTTGGACACCGATAGTACCCCTTAAAAAATGAGTTGGTTTTTTTCAGTTGTCTGCCTAGAATAATTCCAAACTTTTCCAGTCACTAAAATAAGGTATCGTTCAAGATCTGACATAGTCGTGAAGACTCTTGGTAGAAATTGTAGCCGTAAACAACACACAATTTAAAAGTCATCATGCTGGCGAGATATGGAACAATGGTGCTTCTTTGGTGAAGAGAAGTGGGACAGGCAAAAAGAGAAGTGAACATCTTGTAATTTAGTGAAAACAATAAATGGATAGATGCTTAAATAATGGGGTCGTCCATAAATGACGTCACATTCGTAGGGGGGAGGGGGATCCGTAATTTTGTGACGGTGTGTGATGAGGGGGAGGGGGGGGGGGTTCAGATGGTGCGACGTCACACTTTTGCATTATAAAAAAGAAATGTTAGAAAACACAGAAGTGAGTCAGCAAAAAGGTTATGATTATTTATTATCTTCTCATTTATAATTTGTCCTAGCATCACTGTTAGCTTAAAGTTGAGCAGAAACGATACATCGTATTTAGCGTAACGGCTTCAGTTTACGACAATTGGTATGTATGTATGAATGTCTCCTTTTGCCACGGGAGACAATACAATAACCCGTGACTAATGCCTCCATGGTTTTAGCGGCTCTGATGCATCACCAGCGTTTCTTCTTCAGGGCGTGTTCTATGGCGTCAAATGTAGAGATCGCTAGTCAAGATACCCATGCGTCATGATACATCATATATCGACCTTGCCGGTATAGCCTTAGGGGTTATCCATAAATGACGTCACACTCGTAGGGGGGAGGGGGCGTCCGTAATTTTGTGACGATGTGTGATGAGGGGGAGGGGGGGGGGGGGGTTCAGATGTTGCGACGTCACATTTTTGCATTCTAAAAAAGCAATGTTAGAGAACGAATTTTAGACAATATTTCGCGTTTTAGATAACTGTTTTAATAAATTGTAATAGTTTAGACAAGATTTTGGAAAAATATCGATGTTTAAATAAAATTCAACTGCAATTTTGAGGGGGGTTGTAGATTGAGGTGTGATATCATTTTAGGGGGGGGGGGGGGTCTGCCTTTTTGTGACGACGTGTGACGGAGGGGAGGGGGGGGGGGTAAAAATCGTCAAAAAAAAGCGTAACGTCATTTATGGATGACCCCTTAGGAATTCTAGGAATGATAATGGGTATAATTTGGATTACACAAATAGGCCTATTGGCAGCAATGATTAGAAAACAAAGATCGCCAAACAGTGTTTCTTCCAGACTTTTTTCTTTGGGTGGGGGGGGGGGCACTTGATATATTCGAGGGGGGGGGGGGTCAACATTTTCCGGGGGGGGGGGCGGACACTAGTAAAAGAATATATTTACTATATAAATTCCATCTCGTTCGGGTGGGGGGGGGGGGGGTAGACCCCGAAGAGATGCATGGAAGAAACTCTGTCGTCAAAGAGTAATCGGATATTAACATTATAATCTCAGTTCGCACTAGCATTTAAGCATGTATATGATTTGCACCATGTTGCACGAAAGTTGTTTTTAGTGCAGACGCACAGACAAAACAAACAGATCTATAATGTACTTGAAACTATAGTGTCGAACTGGGTACTGGGTACTAAATATATGTTTTAATTTATTTATATGTTTATTGAAAATTATTTTTCAATTTTCTGCGTGTTAGTGTAAGTATAATAACTTGAACTTCAAGTAACACAATTTATACCGTAAAAACTGCTTATTGTAACCAGGTCTAATGTTAAAGAGAAATAATGTTCTGATACTTCAACCATCATCTCAGGATTCCAGCAAGATGATCCTATTGGTCATTCTTGTGACGCTCCTGGAGTATGTAACCAGCGAGCCGGCTAATTTGGACTGTCTGAAGGTGCAGCCTCCTCAGCCGTGTAACCTACAGGTCATTTACCCCGAGCCGATTGGCATCACAACATGCGACGGTGACTACACACGAGGATTGCAAGGTGCCTTTGACACACGGCCCCGGATAAAAGCTGCTATTACCAAAGTAAGTATATAGTTGTTGGTAACACATCATGCGGTTTAAAGTGATGCCTTTAGTTTCATTATTTCTTAACTTTTCTCATTTCAAAATCTATTTTTAAGCACCACCCATACAGGTAAATGAGTTTCTAGCGACGTGTCTAGTTCAATAAAATCCCATGCCAAGAAAACCGATCTCACCCCATCGGTACCTTCTCTCTCGAGCTAGTTGATTTAACTGTCTACAATGGTATCCCCATCATTGTACCATCTTCCATGTGCTATTTTCTCCAATTATCCCCATCATTGTACCATCTTCCATGTGCTATTTCTCCAACTGTCCCCATCATTGTACCATCTTCCATGTGCTATTTTCTCCAATTATCCCCATCATTGTACCATCTTCCATGTGCTATTTCTCCAACTGTCCCCATCATTGTACCATCTTCCATGTGCTATTTCTCCAACTGTCCCCATCATTTTACCATCTTCCATGCGCTATTTCTCCAACTGTTTCCATTATTGTACCATCTTCCATGTGCTATTTTCTCCAATTATCCCCATCATTGTATCATCTTCCATGTGCTATTTCTCCAACTGTCCCCATCATTGTACCATCTTCCATGTGCTATTTCTCCAACTGTCTCCATCATTGTACCATCTTCCATGTGCTATTTCTCCAACTGTCTCCATCATTGTAACATCTTCCATGTGCTATTTCTCCAACTGTCCCCATCATTGTACCATCTTCCATGTGCTATTTCTCCAACTGTCCCCATCATTGTACCATCTTCCATGTGCTATTTCTCCAACTGTCCCCATCATTGTACCATCTTCCATGTGCTATTTCTCCAACTGTCTCCATCATTGTACCATCTTCCATGTGCTATTTCTCCAACTGTTTCCATCATTGTACCATCTTCCATGTGCTATTTCTCCAACTGTCTCCATCATTGTACCATCTTCTATGTGCTATTTCTCCAACTGTCTCCATTATTTTACCATCTTCTATGTGCTATTTTCTCCAATTATCCCCATCATTGTACCATCTTCCATGTGCTATTTCTCAAACTGTCTCCATCATTTTACCATCTCCCATTTGCTATTTCTCCAACTGTCCCCATTATTTTACCATCTCTCATGTACCATCCTCCTGACTAAGGCTCCTGCATATTTTGTCCAACAATCTACTTTAACCCTTTATTTACGGAATTAGGTTCCGAATGACATATTTTCTTAAACAATGTGTTATCATATTGCTTTTGGCACATTTAAAGCATATGTCGAAGGAAATTTAGTTTCATAAATTTTTAAGGGGCCAAACATGTATTGGTACTTATAAGTACCGTCAGGAATGTAGGACTTTTTTCTCCAAAAATTAAAAAATTTACAAAACAGGAAAAATCGACACAACTTATTAAATAATATCATGGCAATCATTATAACAATAATTTTTTTGTAATTTTGACACATAAACCTAGCACACAAGTATATTTTGAGTATGATTTTTACTGGATTTTCTATCGGAACACATCTTAGACATCAAACAAAGCAAAAGGTGCCGACATGGCTTGCTCCCTTATTCCTCATTCCTGAGACATTCTTGTCTGTCGTCTTTCTGGTGTGGCAACAGTTGCCGGACTGAATCTGCTTTTGCTGGAGGCTTCCAATAGATTTTACAATGAGCCGTATAGACAAAATATATTTGAAAACGAAATCCTAGTCATTCAGTACACTACTACTAGTAATACTAGTATAATTGTAGCCCACTAGAATGTTATGAAAAGTCTTCACTACAGTGTAAAGTTCATAAATAGAAGTGAGCTCAATGTGAATGGAAGAGCCGTAGTGGCCTACTGTTTTGTGTTTACTGATTCAAAATTACAAAACGATCTATACTACATGCAGATGTATGGACTATTACTAGTCTACATGTATAAATTACGTACACGCTAGCTATTGTATGCAAGACATTTTTTGCAACTAATATAACTTACAAATCTTACTTCTAGAACTAGACTTTGGTATACAAATAACGTATACTAAACCTAGTAAACGAGCCTGCAAATGCCACCTCTATTCTTGTTATTCTTTTACTACTAGAAATCTGCAATTAATTACAATATTTCTGAGGAAAACCATATGCTAACCTTCTTATAAATGCATAAATATATTTTTTTTAAGTACATTTCGATAATTAATTATCAAAATAATATTTATGTCACTCCACATCGAAAATTAGCAATTTCCAAGAAATCCTAAAAAATGTCAGTGTGCCCTGACGGTACTTATAAGTCCACTTGTAAACATCGATCTATTACAAAGACAATTTGATAAAAATTGTATAACTAGAAGCTAAATACATTGACCTGACTATTGAGGATGCCAATAAAAAATATTCGGGGTTGAAAACGTGAAGAATAAGCTAAAACAAAGGGAAATCAGGAACACATGTGAGATATGTACAGAACAATTGTGAACTATCGATACAGGTAGAGATTGAAAATGGCGCCACACAAGTAATTTTCAAAAAACATCGCTCCCTCCACCTACCTGCGACTCAAGGGAGATAATACTATCAATTACCAATAATTTTTAAAATTCGTCTTAAATTAAAAATAATACAGGCGCTTAATTAAAGTGGTACTTAAAAGTACCGTCAGTAGATAAAGGGTTAATCACCAGAGAGACCACATAAGAAGAAAAACACAAGAAATGAATATTAAAAACACATATGGCTCATATGGTTACCAGCCAAGGGGGGATAACAAATAAAGTTTTAATTCATTGAGTTGCGGCCCCTGTGTGGCCGTAGCCCTGTTGATGTAGTTGTGTTGCATGCTCTTGTGAGTGATTTTACCTGTGTCCCATGTCACAATGGGACTATGGGTAGTTTCATGCCTAGCCGTGTCAGTCACACGCAAGGCTGCAGTCTGTGGACACGGTGACGGTACCAAGATGTAGACCTAATGAAGGTAGTGTGGGTATATAAATTATGTTTATTGTTAGAATTCTTATTTGTGTATTCCTGCTAGTGTTGTATGTGCACACTAGTTAGGTTGAGTATTTATTTAAGTATTTATTATTGTACTACTTATTGGTACTTGTTGGCAGTACTGTGTACTGGCCGAAACATATTTTATTTTACCCGTGTATGTTGTAGCCTACACGTGGTGTTATGAATGCAACTTTTTCTTTACATTTGTTTTAGGTTTACAGTCGTCTCTGTTTTCTTTTTGGTTTTCCTGTTCGTTCGGTATTCATCTGTAATCGTCGTACTACTGTGTTATGCATCGCCGTCATGGCTCGATGCCGTGAATAAATCCAGTACTTGACAACAACTGTCGGTGTCAGTGTGTCCTAAATCTCAGGGTCAGCCCGTCTTAACCACAACACCTCAGTGGGTAAAAGCTTTCCCACTGAGTGAGGGTTACAGTAAATTACGTTGTATAGTATATCAGAAGCCGACAACATTGTATCATACATTACAATCAATGTTTTGTTTTCAGACACCACAGAAAGCTTTTATTGTCATGTTAGATCGAGACGCAGGAAGTAGGATTCACCTGCTTGATCATCCCACGGTAAGCGCTCACTTGCCCCATAGACCGTCAGGTTTCAAAATCAACTTAAATTTTAACTTTAAGCACTCAATATCATTTTTTATTCGGAGAACTAAATGTACAGTTTGCTTTAAGTTTTAACTTGGCCTATGAAATCAAATTAATATTTCAAAAATCTATATTTTGTTAAAAAACACTACGACCAGTCTCCCTTTTCTTTGTGCCCGTAGGAACCGAACTCGAGACGTTCAGCTTAGTAATCCACACAGTCCCTCTAAACATTACTGAGCAAACGTTGGAGTCTATACAAGTCTATCACTTAATCCATCTGCTTATAAACATGCAGTTAGCATTAATAACAATAGTGTAGATACTTTAAGAAACAACTGTGATTAAACAAAAATATTATTCCCTTTGTTGATTCAAAACACATCTAGGTGAATAGATCATGCGAACTAGTGTACAGTGGACAAGATTCTGGTTAGTTTTTTAAATTATTTCTTCCAACAATTTAATTACTTATACTATATAGATATATGATATATATATATATATATATATATATATATATATATATATATATATATATATATATATATATATATATATATACATATATATATATACATATATATATATATATATATATATATATATATATATATATATATATATATATATATATATATATATATATATATATACACTGTACCTAGAAATACGAATTTAATCGTTCCCTAACATTGCTCTGATGTCAAATCGTATCTAAATGCGATTTTCGAAACTGAAATTATAATGAAAGGCCAATAATCCGTTCCAGCCCCCCCCCCCCCCCCCCGTCCCTAAAAAAAAATGCCACCCAGTTGCTTTTGTTACGTAGACTGAATAAGTAATTGTATTTATAAATAAGAAATGTTGATCAAAATAAACTGCATCAATCAAAAAACATTTTAATCCTGTGAATTTGTTTCGTATGATTGATGCAAACTGTCATGTTTAATTCTTGCAGTGAATGCATTAATACCATACGTTACTGTCGTAATATATGTCTGCTTCACATACATAAACACACACACACATGCATTCAGAGGCGAAGCGACGGGGGGGGGGGTTAATCTGTCCCCGCGCGCCGACCCTAGGTGCTCCAAAATAAGCTCATTTTAGCTGCTATTTTGAATTATAAATATTAAAAAAATATATGGGGGTGGGGGGGTGCTGCCAAATTGAAAGTTTGTCCCCGGCATCGGGAGAGGTCGCTACGTCACTGCATGCATCCGACAATGCATTCATTCACGTCCAAGCCTAATACGTAAACATAAAGCAATACATATATTGTTCTTAGGTTTTTACTCACCCCCGCTGCCACTCATGGAACCGCACCACTACGTGTTTCTTCTGTTCGACTCTGGAAGCCTGGACATTAAGCTTGAAGACATAGTGTCTGAGGGTCTCTGTGCGCTGATAGACAAAGTTGGATTGGGCGACCCCCTCGCCGCCACCCAGATCCGTATCAAACAGAACTTGATCTCAAGGGACGACACGGCGCCGGCGACAAAAGGCGAACCGTTGGTATGCCCGCTCCCCGCGGGGGAATCATCGGGGGGTTCAAACCCAGGACCGACACCCGGATCTGTTGGGATCTACGTGATCGCTTTACTTCTGTATCTGCTGTAGAGACACACAAACAGACATTTATTTATATATATATATATGTATATATATATATATCTATCTATATATATATATATATATATATATATATATATATATATATATATATATATATCGTTATTACAGGATTGTTTTAAAGTTGTGAGTTAATTAGATGTGTAATTTATTTAATAAAAGAATCATTATCAAATTTTTCTTTTCAAAATACTTATTTTCCGCTTAGTTATATATTCTTTATGTTCATCGGTTTCGCCATTCTTTTACTACTTGATCTTTTCCTATTTTAAAAAAATTTAAGCATTAAAAACATTTTATAATACACGTTTTTATAAACCACTTGCACTGAAATAGCCATAAAAGATTCTATTAATTAAGAATATACGAGGAAGTTTTCGAGCTTTTATTTATTTGCTGTGCAAATAACAGTTTTTAGCTCTCTTAAAAGACTACCTTTAATAATATTATATTATTTAAAAGATTAAAAGATTAGCACTGAGAAAATCGACACCTTGATTTTGTGTTTTAAGTATACAATTAAATGACTTGTTGAAATGAGTAAAAACCGTATTTTTTTTTTCTTGAGTGAATTGCTTGTTACATATTCATTTTAAACAACTCTGAAGTTTAGTGTCCATAATCCAGTTATACGCGTTTATTCAACCAATGCTTATGAGTAGTGAAAAAAAAAAAAAAATGAAAAGTTATTTGTAGCAGAAATTCTGTCTAAAAAGTAAGTGCTAAATATAATTCACTTCAAATGCAGTATTGGTTCATTAATTCTAAATTTCTATCAGGCTGTATAGTAAGTTTAATGAAAGGTGATATAATTTTCTATTATCTAATGAGGATCTACAAACTACTTAGTAAGACGTTAGGCAGTCGCAACAAACAAAGAACGCCTGCTTACATGGTAACATAGTTTCTGCCAATTGAAATACACCCACGTTTCTAAATATAAATTGAACTATATGAACTATTTAGTACTATATCTTTATGGAAACTAAATAGATCTTAAGTATCGTTGGTTTTCAAAACAATTTTAGCTGTAGTGTTTTAAAACTATAACCACCATCAATTTAATTGTAAATATTGAATAAAACTAGAATGTTTTTTTAATTTAACTAGATTTGGTAGACATTACATTCTAGTATACATCCTGAGGCATCTTGTTATCTACATTTTATTCACAATTTTACCGCGTGCTGGAAATTTAATAAATCCAACAATTTTGAAACTTAAACATACATATTTGATTTCAAATATCTCAAATATCTGTAAATCGTAAAAAGAAGCAATTATTGTAATGTCTTTGGACGGGAATAGAGCTCCAGGCTATATTTACCACGTTATTGATTTATTGATTTTAATGTTTTTCTCCGCCTGCTCTTGTCAGTCAAACGCTTCTTACCCTTAATAAGCGACGCTTCCGATTGACGCTACCATTTATTTTCAAACTACAAACTCTGATACTTTTCTGTGTACAAATTAAATTCGTTCCTGGTCGATATCTGCACGTAGCGCTTAAATTAAATGCCCTTAGAATCTTGGATGAAGTAAATGACTTTGAATTTTTTATTCAGAATCAGATACACTTATTTCATCAGTACAAATTACTAAAATAATTAAAGTAAAAAAAAACATAAATAATTACGCTTACGGCACACAATGCTATTTTGTATTTTAGAAATAATTCAGCAACAAAAAAAAACCCTCAAATCTTCTCTATATAAAGCTAGTCGTTCTCTGCTAAAAGTATCATGCTGAGCTTCAAGCCATTACTGAATCCTGCAAATATTGTAAGGTTTTAGTCAGTAAATAAACTCCCTTTATAATTATCGTATTTTTTGCTCAGGAAACTCACCCACGATTTTCACACTGAGCTGTAGCGTAAAATCTTAAACGTGGCTCTAACACAAGGCGGATGTGAAGCCTGCTTGTTGTAGATTTCTTCTTGAGTAGTAAATTGTCTAGGTGAGACCACTTGACTCTGTCGACTATAAGCAATACGAAATTGGCTCAAAGTGTGTTTCACAGACGATAGGTATCGGATCAATTATCTTCAAAATGAAGCGAAAGTGTGAGATGTTGAAAAACGAGAAACGGGCGCACACATTTTTTTTTCGCAGGGGGACGTTTAAGATGTATTTGTTTGCTACCGAGGAAAGAGAGATCAACCTTACGTTAGCGGGCGTACATTGTTTGTGGTTGGCCCGGCCCAAACCACAAAGTCCGCAGTAAGTGAAGAGTAGTTTTCTTTGATGTTTTAGCTCAATGCAGACTTATGATTAAAAGCATCTGTACTCGCTGCGCGTGAATTTCATCCTAAAAAGTTTAACTTTATTGAATTCATTTTTGTATTTCGCTGCGTTTGTTTTACCCCTTTGAATCATTACATTCATGAAACGCGTAATGTAGGTCAGTGGCGTAGCGAGGACGGGTGTCACCCGCTGCGGCACTTAATGGTGTCACCCCCCAGAGGCGTAGCGACCCTTTCCGGGGACAAACTTTCAAGTTTTCGATTTGCACCCCCCCTTCAAGTTTTTCTCTATTTTGCTATTTTTTGCCTTGGTGTCACCCCCCTAAATGGTATCACCCGGTGCGGTCCGCACCCCCCCCCCCCCCCCGCTACGCCCCTGATGTAGGTAGCGTGTTGTAACTTATTATATGGCCGCTACCATTGAAATTGTTCTAAGCTTATCAGTATTAGACCTGCGGTGGTACAGTATTATTCGGTTTACATGGTAGAACGTAGTCCTCTCACTCATCCTAACACCATAGTCCAGGTCTCATGTCTCATCAACAACCTCATAAGGCCCTGTCCATGTAAGTTTTAATCTGTTCATCAGTTATAACTCTAACACATGCTCGCCTATTCTAATGTCTTTTATGTTTATTGGTATATCATGTTCATCTTTATATTTATCTGTCTTTCTGTCTTTCTCTTAGCGCATCTAGAAGCTGACTGTAATAGGGCTGGTAAGTAGGTCACCAACCAGTTCTATGGCTCATGCAGGTTTTATTGAGCCGTAGAACTGGTTGGTGACCTACTTACCAGCCCTATTTCTGTGTTAAGCCAAGTAGGGAATCATATGCCAGCCCGGTCTAACTGTCCGGTACTTCACCTGTAAAATGGACCTCTGTGTGGCCCTAGGTCCTCCAACTAGCCTGTGATTTTGTTAGAGGCTTCCCTTAAGACTTATAGAGATATG
The DNA here is from genome assembly GCF_028476545.2 of Physella acuta. Taxonomy (NCBI): domain Eukaryota; kingdom Metazoa; phylum Mollusca; class Gastropoda; family Physidae; genus Physella; species Physella acuta. The sequence continues at coordinate 263,972 of NW_026732053.1, forward strand.
GGTGTAAAACAGTGCCAGTCTCCCAGTCTTCTCGCGTGTATGCTGTACCATTCATCGTCATATCATTGAAAGTGCCATCCTACATTTCCGATCATGGCGTGGTATGCTGGGAAACAGTGGCGTGGGGGGTGGGTTGGGGGGGGGGGGGGTTATAACACCTCCCATTGACCCATATATATATATATATATATATATATATATATATATATATATATATATATATATATATATAGGATTGTGTACATATGGAAAAATGCTTGAACCCCTCCCACGACCAATTCCTGGCTACGCCACTGCTGGGAAATGAACACTTTTAATCCCTATTAACATCAAAGCCGTATTGAAAATTCGGACGTAAATTGAGCCCCATTATCCGAACACGATTACTGCAGGTGGTCTTATTCTAGTAAACATAGAGATCAGGTCATTCTCAAGCGGTTATAGAACTGTTCAGTGAACTACTTACCAGCCCTATTGTCCGGCCCTTGCCGGTGTACCAAATTAATATATCTAGAATATCGGTTGATAATGCTTCACGATATTACGTGTGGGATTTTACACTTATACGTTGCTTTTTGTGGATACATTTTGAGATGCAGAATGATGGATTTTGTCGTAATTAGCTGTAGTCTGTAAAATAATTTGTTATTGGGGTCTGCAAATACAGCTGAAACCATTGAGTCTTCTTTGTAGACCCATAACCCGCTTACAAAAATGATGAGTACGGCAGTTGCAATTCTCACGTGTAAAACAATATTTATTGTAACTATTTTATCCCTAAAATACGTATAAGAATTAGATCTAATAAAGAAAAAACCAAACACATTCATTAAACAGTGAGCAAAAAAAGTCAAGGTAAATTCTAAAGTATGTTTACGGCACTATATAAAAAACGCGTTTTAATTAAAAATCTTTAGACTGATTTCAAAATATCTTGTAAAAACTAAATATCAGTTGTGGAGCAATTCATTATGTTTATTGTGTCTAAATGGTGATTTACCGAATGTGTTTTTTTATCGTCTTAGAATTATGGAAGAAATTGAAAACCTGACATCAATTATTACAGAAGAGGCTGATGTAAGCGACGATGTAATTAGCGATGAACTGGCTGATATCATTCTAAAACTTCTGATGTACGTTGTTACTCCAGTCATCGCTTTGTTCGGCGTGATAGGGAACACACTAAGTATAATCATCTTGGTTAAAAACGGCATCCACAAGTCATCGAACATTCTCCTTATCAGTCTAGCGTTCTGTAATACAATGTACCTCATCGCCTACAATAGTGTACCTAAAGTCTTATATATCGCAACTGGACACTTAAGCTACGATGGGTTTTCTGAATACGATACTTATCTGTTGTTTATTTTTCTCTCTATATTCACCTTCTTTGATTACTCCTTCGGATTGATGGCATTTTCAGTACCGATGTTGATCACAATTGAGAGATTGATTGTCATATTTTTGCCGATGTCGTTTCATCGAATCGTCACGCCTAAAAGAACGTGCATGGTACTGATCACGGTAATGCTTTACTGGAACAGTATTTTCATCTACACTAGCTTCTGGCTAGACATCGAATACATCTGGGATGCACGTTTAAACAGATCTGTCGGACTATTAAAAGATTCGGCCTTGTTTTCTGGAAACTTGGTTGCTGTGGATGTTGTCCAGACGCTGTTTAGCTACACCAGTTTAGTGATACCCCCTCTGTGCACAGCATTTGGCTGCATTGTCATATTCATCAAGCTGAAAATCGTTTCCGTTAAGCGCAAATCTTTAAGCGCAAACGCCAGTTTCAGCAAAAAGACGACGAAGATTCTCCTTGCAGTGTGCTGCGTGTATGTCACCACCTCTGCGTACGCCTCTCTTGCAGTGTTCAAGCCGGATATATACGCATGGTACACGCTGGGGGACAAACAACCAACAAACGTGGCGCTTATCGTCAGCCAGGTTTCCAACATCATCGGCTGCATCAATTGCTCCAGCGATTTCGTCGTCTACATCGTCATGAACAAAAACTTCAGAGTCGATTTGAGTGAACTTTTTCGACGCAGGTTGAAACGTTAAAGAACTATGCGATGTTTGTCAGAGGCGCATACTTTTTTTGTTTTTAATTCTGTTTGATGTCTGTGAAGATTTAAATATAGTGCTAATGTTTGGTTGTTGGTGGAGTTAAACGTTTGACATATTTGACATTAGATTTTACGGACTTTATTAGACTCTTGTGTCATGCCTTGATGTCCTAGTGGTCCTAGTTGACTCATGCTAAAGTTGATGTCCTAGTTGACTCTCATGCTAAAGTTGATGTCCTAGTTGACTCTCATGCTAAAGTTGATGTTCTAGTTGACTCTCATGCTAAAGTTGATGTTCTAGTTGACTCTCATGCTAAAGTTGATGTTCTAGTTGACTCATGCTAAAGTTGATGTTATAGTTGACTCTCATGCTAAAGTTGATGTTCTAGTTGACTCTCATGCTAAAGTTGATGTTCTAGTTGACTCTCATGCTAAAGTTGATGTTCTAGTTGACTCTCATGCTAAAGTTGATGTTCTAGTTGACTCTCATGCTAAAGTTGATGTTCTAGTTGACTCTCATGCTAAAGTTGATGTTCAAGTTGACTCTCATGCTAAAGTTGATGTCCTAGTTGACTCTCATGCTAAAGTTGATATTCTAGTTGACTCTCATGCTAAAGTTGATGTTCTAGTTGACTCTCATGCTAAAGTTGATGTTCTAGTTGACTCTCATGCTAAAGTTGATGTCCTAGTTGACTCTCATGCTAAAGTTGATGTTCTAGTTGACTCTCATGCTAAAGTTGATGTTCTAGTTGACTCTCATGCTAAAGTTGATGTTCTAGTTGACTCTCATGCTAAAGTTGATGTTCTAGTTGACTCTCATGCTAAAGTTGATGTTCTAGTTGACTCATGCTAAAGTTGATGTTCTAGTTGACTCTCATGCTAAAGTTGATGTCCTAGTTGACTCTCATGCTAAAGTTGATGTTCTAGTTAACTCTCATGCTAAAGTTAATCTTCAAGTTGACTCTCATGCTAAAGTTGATGTCCTAGTTGACTCTCATGCTAAAGTTGATGTTCTAGTTGACTCTCATGCTAAAGTTGATGTTCAAGTTGACTCTCGTGCTAAAGTTGATGTCCTAGTTGACTCTCATGCTAAAGTTGATGTCCTAGTTGACTCATGCTAAAGTTGATATTCTAGTTGACTCTCATGCTAAAGTTGAGGTCATTGTAGTCCTAGTTGACTCGCTTACTTAAGAATTTTTTCTTTGTTTTGCTAGAGTTAGGTATATTTACTATTAATAGCCTATGCTTACTGATACTTAATTTAATTCTATTTTTCGTTGAAATTTCGCAATCTTTTCCATTTTGGGTTCTGCTGGTATTTAAAAATCTTTAAAGCGAGACATTCAAAACAAATACCTGACATGTTTTTTTGCTATAGTGGGAAACATTTACAAAACAAAATAATTTTCTTCGAACATTCAAATCTCTTCCTGTATAACGAGATTTCGATTTTTTAGCGAGAGAGGCCGAGACTTACTAGTCCTATTTTTTTTTGTCTAGCTATCTTTTCTTGAGGATCTGTCGTGAAAAAAATATATATTTGTGAACTACTGCAACCTGTCTCTATTTGGCTGGGTAACCCTGCAGATCACCGAAGCATGAAGCAATACTGCCTTAACATTTGTTTTGAAGATTCTTTTCTTGAGTGACATGCTTGTGCACCTACATATCTGTCGTGGTGAGTTGAAGACACATCTGGCGTTGTTACTACAGTTTGTATGTACTCGACTAGATAAAGATACGATAAATCAAACTCATAAAAACCAAAATTTAAAAAAAAACCTCTAACTTTAATAATAAATTTTAATTAAACACTGTGCCTAGTGGCTGTTGAAGTTATATATATATATATATATATATATATATATATATATATATATATATATATATATATATATATATATATATATATATATATATGAATGCTTATGGTTATCTAAACAAGACATAGCAGTAAAGAGATAATGTAAAGTCCAATTGTAGTTTGGCAACATGAGCCAGATCCTGGTGTAGGGGCTGCCGTAGTTCCAGGTGCCCCTCCAGGTGCACCTCCAGGTGGAGGTTCAGGTGTCCCTCCAGGTGCCCCTCCAGGTGCCCCTCCAGGTGCCCCTCCAGGTGCAGGTGTAGGTCCCTGAGCTCCACCACTGAGCGGGCAAGCCAACGGACTCCCCTTTGCCGCTGGTGTCGCATCACCGGGGCCGTCGTTTTGTGAAACGGTGATCTGTGAGACAGCGATGGGGTCCCCCACCCCCAGTCTGGTGAGCACTGGGCAGAGGCCATCGATATCGATCTGCGAATGCTGAAAGTCCTTGTCTCCAACGTCGAACAGAAAATACACGTAATGATGTGCTCCCTCTTGAGGGTTCGGTCCGTGATACGAATCTAAGAAATATACCGACATTTTTATTTACTTATATTGCATTTTCTTGATTAATAATGTTTTTTTTTTTTTTTTTTTTTTTTTTTTTTTGCTATTGTGAGACTGAAATTTACTTGTGTGTTTAGGTAGTTCTAATGTGGGGCGGAGTGGACGAGCGGTAGAGCGCTGGACTGCTAACTCGCAAGTAGAACGCCTCTGAGTCCATCTAACTCTGATGGGTACAGAACTCACGTTAGGGAAAGTAAAGACGGCATAGTGCTGACCGCATTTTCCCTTCATATGCCGAGGTCAAGAAATAAATGAAACTCTTCTTCATCTGTACGATGGTCTAGGTCTAAAGAGGATTTTTTTATGTGTATGTAATATTACAAGTTATAATAGTTGACTCACTTCATTATCATCAGTCGGCCCACATTTGTACATGTGTGTGGGTGTGTGTGGAGGGGGGGGGGTTGAAGAAGGTCTGTTTGAAACAATACTTTTTAAATTTTTTTATCTTAAACAAGATAACTCACCTGGAGGCGGCCCATCTATCTCTACATCACAGTTCATGTTTACCTACAAGAGTTTTAAATGGACGAAAAAAAAAAACAACCAATGTAATGGGTTAATTATTTTTTTGGTTCCGCATTCCAAATAAAAATTATGTATAAAATTATTGTTAAGGTTATACACCGAACACATTATTATCTGATCAATGTTAGTTAGGAATGAGCACATAAACCTCCACATTTCACACCATGGTACTTAGAGGCAGTGGCGTAGCGAGGTCGGGTGTCACGCGGTGCGGCACTTAATGGTGTCACCCCCCCGCCCCCCAACTTTCAACTTTTCGATTTGCACCCCCCCCCCCCCTCAAGTTTTTCTCTATATATTTTGCTATTTTTTGCCTTGGTGTCACCCCCCTAAATGGTGTAACCCGGTGCGGTCCGCACCCACCGCCCCCCCCCCCTCGCTACGCCACTGCTTAGAGGGACGGTATCGATTACGACACAGAATGTTTGGTTCGCGGGATCGAGTCCAGTAGGTATCCGAGTCGAGTTCAATAAAAAAGGAGACCGACCGCAGTGTTGCCATAACATTCTTTCATTTGCCAAGACCAAGGACTATTGGGAAAAAGAACTGACTCGACATTTATAATAATGTTTTTATAGCGTGTCCTTTTAAATGTCAATATGCATAATTTTATTTGTAAAGGGGATGACGTCACTACACCGGGACGTACAAACTTGGTGACACTTTGCATTGGATAAACATATATATATATATATATATATATATATATATATATATATATATATATATATATATATATATATATATATTTATATAAACAAGTTTATAAGATATTATTATTTATCAATGTAGTACTAATGAAGTAGATTTTAGTCAAATATCAACTTCTACAATCTGCTTCCAGCAGGAATAAAAGATCTTATTTGTAAAGTGTGGTAAGCTCTAAGAGACAAAGCAAGCTAAACTTTGGAAAACCTGATTTTATACCTAAGTATACAATGAATTTAGAGTTCAAATACACATAGAAATAGTTTTTTTTTCACATTCTAAAATTAATTGTAAACGTGAGTTTATCAAAGATCCCAGTATATTAGCCTCATCAATGATTTTTTTTTTTCGTAAAGTGGTTTTAAAAAATATCTTTCTAATCGTGTATTTATAAGACCTAGATACAAGAAGATACTAGACGTTTCAGGTAAAAAAAAAATAGCTATCATTGTAATTTATTCGAACGAAATGTAAACTAAAGCCGTTTATACAATACCTTAGCTTTGAAGAATAATCCAACGGCTGTGTTTTCTCGCTCCATCATCAAAAGAACAGCGTTTTGTGGTTGCTGAATAAAAACAAAAACACGGCAGTAATGTAATGACCATGTGTTTTTAGATGAACTATTTTTTACTATTTAAGTTGCTAAGTTGTGCCTTCAGTTGACAAAAGGGAAGAAAGAGAACAGATATATCATGCTGTCCGGAATAAACCGGTGACAAAAGAAACACAAGAGAAATGGTGCATTAATTTGGAGAAACTAGCACAAGAAAGATGGGGACGGAGAAACTAGCACAAGAAAGATGGGTTACCACTGGGGACAGTGTGTTTGGGCCCTGTTCTTAAACGGACACTCGTATTGTAAGTGTTCGTAAAGCGACACTCGAATCGTTACTGTTAATAAACAGACACTCGAATTGTAACTGTTCACAAACAGACACTCGAATTGTTATTGTTCACAGACACTTGAATTATAATTGTTCACAAACAGACACTTGAATTGTAACTGTTCACAAACAGACACTCAAATTATAATTGTTCACAAACAGACACTTGAATTGTAACTGTTCACAAACAGACACTCAAATTATAATTGTTCACAAACAGACACTCGAATTGTAATTATTCACAAACAGACACTCGTATTGTAATTGTTCACATATACAGGAATTGTAATTGTTTACAGACAGACAATCGAATTGTTACTGTTCATAAACAAACACTCAAATTACAATTGTTCAAAGACAATCGAATTGTAACACTCAAATTGTAATTTCACAAACAGACACTCGAATTGTAACTGTTCACAAACAGACACTCGAATTGTTACTGTTCACAAACAGACACTCAAATTGTAATTTTTCACAGACAATCGAATTGTAACACTCGAATTGTAACTGTTCACAAACGGACACTCAAATTGTAACTGTCCACAAACAGACACTCGAATTGTAACTTACTTTAGTGACCGCTGCTCTAAACGTTGGCTGTGTCTTGAAGGCCGAGTCGCCCGTCCCCCTTTTGTATTCACCGTCGCATGTTGTTATCCCTATCGGCTCAGGGTAGGTGACTTGCAGGTTACAAGGTTGGGGTGGCTGGGTCTTGAAACAGTCGAAATTAGCCTGCTGGCTGGTCACGGACCCCAGTAGAGTCGCAAGAATCAACAGTTGGATCATACTTTAGGTTTCCTGTAATGATAGTTGAAAACTCATTACTTCATAGTGAGGTCGGCGTGGTCGAGTCGGTAAAGTTCATGGTTACTAAACAGAACAGTCTTGAGTTCGAACACCCAGGTAGATGAGGCTCGACAACATCTAGGAGAGACAACTCCAAAATCAAACAACTACTGCCTTGTAGTTTGTTCTTGGCTGAACAAAGATAATGGAAGAAAATCCAAAAAGAAAAGCATGCTGAAATCGGAATCAACTGTCTATATGGCGCATAACAATTTTACACGTAATACTTAATTCAGAGGCGTAGCGACCCTTCCCGGCACCCGGGGACAAACTTTTCGTTTTGCACCCCCCTCCCTCAAGATTTCGATTTGTACCCCCCCCCCCCCCTCAAACTTTCGATATGCACCCCCCTCAACCTTTCAATGTATTTTTCCAACCCATTTTGGCGCCCCCTAAGGTCGGCGCCCGGGGACATATGTCCCACCCCCCCCCCCACCCCCACCCCTCGCTACGCTACTGACTTAATTATGTTGGAGGAATCCATTACAACACAAGAATTAAGAACGTAGAAGGAAAAGATTTCAACTTACAATCATAGGACGTTTGAGCCGGTATTAATAAGCAGGTTTTATAGAAAAAAATTCATAAATTGTATTTTGAATTTATAACTCTTATATGAACTAACAAAATACTTTTAAAAATTGAAAAAAAAAACCCCAAGTAAATTGATATTTTACACAAGAATTTAATAAACGATTCCTAATTAAAAGTAAAAAAAAAATGTGCAGAAAATAAAACTAACATGGCTCTAAGGGAACTTCCATTTAAACTTTTTGTCTAACATTCCACCCCACTTATTTAACCCAATCAGTAAGAGCAAACCCAGTCCGTATGAGGAAAAAGAAAAAGAAATATATACATTATTAAACATATATAAATATATTTTAAATTCTATCTTTCTAACCCTGATCTACATCTCTTGCATAAAAATATATTACATTTCTGTAATTATTAAAAATAGCTTATTGTGTTTCATACTTTTTTAGCGCAATTTCCATTCTGGAGAATTGCGTTTATTAACCCGTCATTTCTGGATGGATGGATGGATGGATGGATGAATGTGTGTCCACAGCTTTAAGTCGTATCTCCTCCTCAACGAAGCAATATCGATGACTAGTTCCAAAAGCAATTATGTTAAGCCAGTTACGAGGATGAACATAGGCCATAAAAATTCCGGGTTTCTTTCATGGATTTCCCGTAAAAGCCAAAAAACCTCGAACAAATTCAGTTTTTGCTACATATCTAGGCAACCAGACCACTTAGCGACTTGAAACATTTACCAATCGATTCCTGCCATAATTTAAACCAATATTGCCGAAGAAAGTTTTCAAAAATATCCTTTCGTTCGGTCACAAAAAATTAATTAAGAATTTTTAAACTGAGCGTCTTGTAGGTTTTTAGCGCAAAAGCTGAGGATCGAAAGGATTTTAATGAGCGGAGGTTCGAAAGGATTTTTTAAATTTTTCCCCTTTTTTTTCGACTGATACGGGAGGCTACTCTCCCCTTTTTTTTCGACTGATACGGGAGGCTAGTTTCTATTTTGTTTTGAATTATTAAAACTACTTGTGTTGCATTATTTATTTGCTGAATATATGATTTATCTCGATTTAATTTACTTATTAATTCAAACGTTATTTTTGTACCCTATTAATAAGCTGAGGTTCGAAAGGATTTTACCATAGCGAATGAGCGGAGGTTCGAAAGGATTTTTTTAAAAATCTCGTTAATAAATATTTTTTCTATTTTGTTTTGAATTATTAAAACTACTTGTGTTGCATTATTTATTTGCTCAATATATGATTTATCTCGATTTAATTTACTTATTAAATCAAACGTTATTTTTGTACCCTATTAATAAGCTGAGGTTCGATATAAGGAAATTGCGCTAAAATTGTCACTAGACTTTTTAATTAACTTGTTTATATATAAAAACAAATTTAGCAGTACTTAAGAAAATGTAATAGATCAAAGTCAACTTTAGTCTTAGTGAGTTTTCAGTACAATAAACAAAAATATGTCGTCTTTTGTTGCTTGTTTGAACTTATGGGAATTACCGATGCTGCGCACTAATTAATGGATTGTTAAAAGTGAAGATAAAATTCGCGTCACCACACAATCCTTGAGGTGTCAGCAATAAATATGGTTCAGTGCTGAACTTGCTAGCTCATTGATGCAAAAGCATTTCCTGTGCCCTTGACATTGGCTATATGAGGTTATATTTGGGGGTACTAGGAGGTTGAACATAAAACAAATGAGCGTGAAAGGGTGGGGGGGGGGGGGTACCAAGGGATAGACCAAAAAATGTGGGGTTATAAGGGATTGACCGTACATTAGGCTGGGGTAATAAGGGATTCACCATATATGTGGGGTGTCAAGGGATTGACCATACAATAGGTTGGGGTACTAAGGGATTGACCATACAATAGGTTGGGGTACTAAGGGATTGACCATAAACTTATGGGGTACTAAGGGATTAACCATAAACTTATGGGGTACTAAGGAATTGACCATAAAAATTGGGGTACTAAGGGATTGAATATACAATATGTTAGGGAACTAGGGAGTTGACCATAAAAATTTGAGGTACTAAGTGATCGACAATAAAACTGGGGGAGGGGTGGTGCTTAGGGATTGACCATAAAAAATTAGTGGTACTAAGGGATTTACCATACAATATGTTGGGGTACTAAAGGGTTGACCATAAAAATGGCGGTACTAATGGATTAACCCTTAAAATGTGGACACTAAATGATACTAAAGGATTGACCATTAAAAATATGGTGGGGGTACTAGGCACTTGACAGCAAAACACGTGAAGGGGGTACTAAGGGGTTGACCATACAATATCGGGGAGGGGGGGGTAATAGAGAGTTGAACATAAAATATAAACATCTACCTGAGTTGAGGTAGAGTTCAGACTATTTGATGACGATGATGGTGGTACAAGCTAGTGAGTGGCTTACTAAATGTGACGTATTATTTATTTAGAAGAATACAATGAGCAACATATTTTTTTTTTTTGGGTATGGCTTTTTTGGGTGAATTGCTATTAGAAGTATGGCTTTTTGTTTTTTAAGCCGTGTATCAATGACTTAGAGGAGTGTTTAAAATAGGCCAGAGGCGTAGCGACCCTTCCCGGCGCCCGGGGACAAACTTTCAATTTGGCGCCCCCCCCCCCGAACCAAGCTTTCAATTTGGCGCCCCCCCCCCCCATATATTTTAAAATTTATAATGCAAAACTGCAGCTAAAATGAGCTTTTAATTTTTTTTTCAACCCATTTTGGCGCCCCCTAGGGTCGGCGCCCGGGACATATGTACACCCTGCCCCCCCCCCCCCTTCGCTACGCCTCTGAAAAAGGCTTTAAAATACATGAGGTAACTTATGATCAAAAAATTTAAAATCGTTCAAAAACGGAAGTGCATTAAAAACGGTTTTTTTTATGAATGGTTTTAAATTTTTAAAAGATCTAGTTTAATTAAAGAAAAATTTCAACCTGACTTAAGAAAAGTTAAAACCGAAATTAACATTTAAACTGTCACCTTTTGAAACATAGAAGCATGCATCTAAGTCAACAATATAATCTCACTGAAATCATAATAGGCCCCTATATTTTGTTTAAGTTTTCACCATTTTATCACAAAAGTTGCTAAGGCAGCAACTTCCGTTCAAATTGGCGCAAAACGAACTCATAGGCTCATTCGGAGATTTTAAAAGTTTATTTTTACATGCTATCATGCCTCGTCCGATATGGTTCAATATTTCAAAATTCGTTAGCAAATTTATTTTCAAACAGTTTTATTGAGCTGATTTCTTCAAAACCTGAGGCCTCAATGAAGACAAATAACTGTGCAGTGTGCCATAAATATTGATTAGTAACGATTTTAAAATAAAGTAAAGATTGCTATGTAAAGTAGGCATTCTAATTCAAAGCAGGTTTATTTGTTGCTCAATTAATGTAACCATGCGATTAGTTTCTAGCAAAATTTAAATGTTGGCTTCTATTAAAATAAACCGGGAGCGATCTCCCCTAAACTTTCTCGAATATTCTTTTATAAAAAAACAGGGGATGGGAACTCGGGATATAGACATGAACTTTAATCCATTTTAAATACTTAAACTTTTTAAAATAGAATAAAATCTCGTAGAAAAAAGAATTGCACACATGTGAACGCCAAATAAAACGTTCATAATAGTGCGGAATATTATTAGTACTTTATTAGTTTACATTCGTTTTTTGAGAAATCGGATATAGCGTAAATTAGTACTTACGATCAACGGAAATTACCCAAAATTTGACAGAAGGCAGAGAATTAGATCTTTTACTTACATGTGAAATTTCATTTATCTATCTGAAATAGTACTCAAAAATTCAAAGTAGAAAATGTACCACTTCCGGTTATTGGAAATCGCTCAAAAGTTGATCAGGATCTACGATTTTGATAAAATACTTATGTATGAAATTTCATCAACCTAGCTGTAACGGTACTCAAGTTATCGTGTTTACACACAGACACACACACACACACAGACATACGGACAGAATTTCAAAGTCCAGTTTTTACGACTCGATAACGCATAAAACGCCAAAATGTTTATATATTTGTATTTATAATTTTTGCCTGATTAAAATAAGTCCTCTATACTCAGGATGTGATGAAGGACTGAGGAGTAAAATGGTGAAAACTGTCAAAATTTCATTCTATTTTTGTGAACGATTACAATACTTTCTCCATACTTCGTATATACGAGAAAGTAAAAAAGGATTTATTATGCTTTTGCGATAACTTAAAACGTGTGTAATACTGAATCCTATAGGCTTATATACCCATACCTGTACCATTTAAACTATCAACCTGGTAAACTGATACATGTACCTACAATCTGATTAAAATTTAATTTCGTGTACTTTAGCTTGCATAATGTTTTTGTAAACATATATACTAGATACATTTCTGTCGTTGAGTTATTTACATCTACAGTCTCCGCCTTACGCTAGAGGGTAAAATTATAGTTAAAATACCACTACAGAAACTGTAGTTTTTAAAACTAGCAAACTTTCAATATATTTCAGGGAGGAGTCTTAATAAGTTTATTGATTGTATGATTGGGCACAGAACGTATTGGAAAAATAAGGGGGGGGGGGGGTGGGTGATGGAGGTCGGAAGAGATAAAGAAAGGCCGCAAATGAGCTTATTTAAAATTGAATTGTTTACGTAATTATTTTTCTTGGAGTTACTTTAATCTTGTCCTTGCTATCAATAGTGTTTAATTTTTTAAAGATCTAGACTACTTTAAGAAAAACTTAAAACTTATATATATATATATATATATATATATATATATATATATATATATATATATATATATATATATATATATATATATATATATATATATATATATAATGTGCCGGTTGCCGCGGTCTTCAAAGAATTTTTGACGCAATACTTTAAGAGGCTTTCATCATTGCCTAACCTATCCTATATTCTTTAACGTGTGACCTTGTTTTCTAACACTAAGCAGTTTTAACGTCGACAATGCCTGCGCTGTATTTCTTGGATCGTATATGTCGGGACACGGGTTTACCTTTACTACCACCCTGCTCATCCCAGCAGAGGCGTATCGACCCTTCCCGGCGCCCTGGGACAAACTTTCAATTTGGCGCCCCCCTCGGGATCAACCTTTCAATTTACGATTTACACCCCGCCCCCCCTCGAACTTTCTATTTGAACCCCCCCCCCCCCCTCAAACTTTCAATTTGCACCCCCCACCCTCGTATATTTTTTATATTTATAAAGCAAAAATGCAGATTAAATTAGATTTTAATTTGTTTTTCCAACCCATTTTGGCACCCCCTAAGGTCGGCGCCCGGGGACATATGTACCCCCTGCCCCCCCCCCCCCCTTTCGCTACGCCTCTGCATCCCAGGGCGTGTTGTGTGAGAAAGCCTTGAGTGTACGTTAATCGCTCTCATCAATAGTGAGGTAAAACATACTTCGGTGATCGTCCAGATGTCGGAGACGTACAAGGGCGCTCTTGTGAGCCCCCGGTAACACTACTATGGGGCGCCGCTTACAGACTCTGGCTTGGTTTAATCATATTATAAATGCAAAGTGTTTATTTGGTGCGCAAATTTGTTTTGTGTTCAAAGCAAGTGTTGTTTTAGTAACTGCACTAGTTCGCACGGCTAAACGGAAGTTGATCAAAGATAGTTTACACCCATGAAGGTTGAAAATGGTTACAAAAACCGAGGTATTTGACCTTCGCTGATCAATAGCTGAATTACTGTCTTTGGGTTTGCTATGTTAAAATTGTTGGGGTTTTGTTTTTGTTGCATTGATATAGTCTCTAAAGTACTCTAAACCAATGTAAATCATTGGAACAATTAAGCTCTTAGAAATCTAGATCTATCAATTTTTACTTAACCATATCTAGATGATACTTGTAGTAATTACTAATACTAGATCCAGATTCTAGATCTAGATCTAGATCTAGTTAATTTGCTTTGTGTCTGTTTTAGGCTTCAATATGATTAGTTTTAGTCTATTGTCAATTTTGAGTGTTGGAGGTTACGATTCCATAAGAAGTGTGTACTCGATTTTAATTGTTCAATACTACAGCTAAAATAAATCGGTAATCTATCGTTTTAGGTACGTAAAATCGCCCGCGACTAGTAATGTGAAAAACAGGTGACTCCTTACATTTTAATAATTATTTCGCATTTTAAGGAGGATTTATGTTTTGAAAAATATAAAAATGTTTCCTTGTTTCATTTATGTACCTGTTTTAAAACAATTGAATTAAAACTTTTCAGTAATAAATGAACACCAGCGATGTTTCCAACAGATGCAACCATGCTCATTTACTATAGCAGCCATCTTGTTAAAATTTTATTTTTATAGACTTATAGCGAGATTCAGGCGGAAGTCACTCTATTTTACAAATGGCTGCTGTTTATATAGCAAATCTTACTTGCAGACACTGCTGTTTAAAGTTAATTTCCGGCCTATATTGATATATTTAGCCATAGATTTAGGTTTATTATTCATTTATCTATAATATTTGACACAAACAAATCACAATATACTTCTATTACAGCCTTGACAATGAGGTAACGTTTTCGTACATTAATAGCCGCGGGCGATTTTACGTACCCAAAACGATAGATTACCAATAAATCTAACCTCACCTTAGACCTTCGCATATTATAATCATTGTACTTGTACTTAGCTTGGTCCTAAATTCTAATACGAAAGGATCATGCACTTAATTCTAACCCCACCTGAACTAATCTAAACCCTTATCGACCCTAACCTTGACCTTTACGCACATTAATCTTTGTTCTATTTACTTTAGGATTAGTGCTAATCATGATCCCTACTGATGATGCCCTAAAAACGTGCTCAACGCTGGTTTATCATTTTGATTTACTGAGCAAGGCACCAGTTTGAATGCAGTGAAATATAAATTTTCTATGGAACTACCTTTGGACAGCTGTTTTAAATAATTGTTGCACAAGTACCACACCCCCTCAGGCTTGTGTATTTGGTGGGTGGGAGAGGGGCACACTTTTAAATTTCCGCGGTGGGGGTGGGTGGGGTTGGTGGATTGAAGTGGACACTGGTTTAACATTTTTCTATATCGTTCGGAAGGGGGCGAGGCAATGCCCTTCCACCCCTTCACAGTAAGCTTCTTGATAGAAACTGTTGTTGAATACGTTAAAACATACTGGGTTTCATCCTTGTTTAGATCGATAAACATTACCAAGAAAATGTATATGTCAAACGTCTCACAAATCAATCAATTGTGATGACTTTTTGTTTTAAAACAAAGTGTGTAGTAACAGCTTTTATTGTATGTTATGTTTATGTGAGGTGCAAGGGGGGGGGGGGGGGACTCCTACAGAGTAATATACTACGGTTATCAAAAGATGTATTACATAAAAAATTCTGTAAGGATTGGGTTATGGTTAGTGTAAGCATTATGGCTGTATTAGTCGTATTATTAGGGTTAGTGCTAGGAACAGGGTTATGGTTAGTGTAAGAATTATGGCTGCATTTGTCGTATTATAAGGGTAAGTGCTAGGAACAGGGTTATGGTTGTGTAAGGATTATGGCTGTATTAGTCGTATTATTAGGGTAAGTGCTAGGAACAGGGTTAAGGTTAGTGTAAGGTTTATGGCTGTATTAGTCG
This sequence comes from Physella acuta, assembly GCF_028476545.2. Lineage (NCBI taxonomy): Eukaryota > Metazoa > Mollusca > Gastropoda > Physidae > Physella > Physella acuta. The sequence goes on from NW_026732053.1 coordinate 279,641, forward strand.
TATTATTAGGGTAAGTGCTAGGAACAGGGTTAAGGTTAGTGTAAGGATTATGGCTGTATTAGTCGTATTATTAGGGTAAGTGCTAGGAACAGGGTTATGGTTAGTGTAAGGATTATGGCTGTATTAGTCGTATTATTAGGGTAAGTGCTAGGAACAGGGTTATGGTTAGTGTAAGAATTATGGCTGTATTAGTCGTATTATTAGGGTAAGTGCTAGGAACAGGGTTATGGTTAGTGTAAGGTTTATGGCTGTATTAGTCGTATTATTAGGGTAAGTGCTAGGAACAGGGTTAAGGTTAGTGTAAGGATTATGGCTGTATTAGTCGTATTATTAGGGTAAGTGCTAGGAACAGGGTTATGGTTAGTGTAAGGATTATGGCTGTATTAGTCGTATTCTAAGGGTAAGTGCTAGGAACAGGGTTATGGTTAGTGTAAGGATTATGGCTGTATTAGTCGTATTATTAGGGTAAGTGCTAGGAACAGGGTTAAGGTTAGTGTAAGGATTATGGCTGTATTAGTCGTATTATTAGGGTAAGTGCTAGGAACAGGGTTATGGTTAGTGTAAGGATTATGGCTGTATTGGTCGTATTATTAAGGTAAGTGCTAGGAACAGGGTTAAGGTTAGTGTAAGGATTATGGCTGTATTAGTCGTATTATTAGGGTAAGTGCTAGGAACAGGGTTATGGTTAGTGTAAGGATTATGGCTGTATTAGTCGTATTATTAGGGTAAGTGCTAGGAACAGGGTTAAGGTTAGTGTAAGGATTATGGCTGTATTAGTCGTATTATTAGGGTAAGTGCTAGGAACAGGGTTAAGGTTAGTGTAAGGATTATGGCTGTATTAGTCGTATTATTAGGGTAAGTGCTAGGAACAGGGTTATGGTTAGTGTAAGGATTATGGCTGTATTAGTCGTATTATTAGGGTAAGTGCTAGGAACAGGGTTATGGTTAGTGTAAGGATTATGGCTGTATTAGTCGTATTATTAGGGTAAGTGCTAGGAACAGGGTTAAGGTTAGTGTAAGGATTATGGCTGTATTAGTCGTATTATTAGGGTAAGTGCTAGGAACAGGGTTAAGGTTAGTGTAAGGATTATGGCTGTATTAGTCGTATTATTAGGGTAAGTGCTAGGAACAGGGTTATGGTTAGTGTAAGGATTATGGCTGTATTAGTCGTATTATTAGGGTAAGTGCTAGGAACAGGGTTAAGGTTAGTGTAAGGATTATGGCTGTATTAGTCGTATTATAAGGGTAAGTGCTAGGAACAGGGTTATGGTTAGTGTAAGAATTATGGCTGTATTAGTCTTATTATAAAGGTAAGTGCTAGGAGCAGGGTTAAGGTTAGTGTATTGTTTATGGCTGTATTAGTCGTATTATAAAGTTAAGTGCTAGGAGCAGGGTTATGGTTAGTGTAAGAATTATGGCTGTATTAGTCTTATTATAAAGGTAAGTGCTAGGAACAAGGTTATGGCTAGTGTAAGGATTATGACTGTATTAGTCGTATTATAAAGGTAAGTGCTAGGAACAAGGTTATGGCTAGTGTAAGGATTATGACTGTATTAGTCGTATTATAAAGGTAAGTGCTAGGAACAGGGTTATGGTTAGTGTAAGCATTATGGCTGTATTAGTCGTATTATAAAGGTAAGTGCTAGGAACAGGGTTATGGTTAGTGTAAGCATTATGGCTGTATTAGTCTTATTATAAAGGTAAGTGCTAGGAGCAGGGTTATGGTTAGTGTAAGAATTATGGCTGTATTAGTCGTATTATTAGGGTAAGTGCTAGGAACAGGTAAGGATTATGGCTGTATTAGTCGTATTATAAGGGTAAGTGCTAGGAACAGGGTTAAGGTTAGTGTAAGGATTATGGCTGTATTAGTGCTATCAAAACACACACCAAGTCTCGAGTTCGGATCTCTGTGGGGACCTGACACTTCATATGTCGTTCTTTAGTCCAGCACTTAAAGATGAAGCGTACTACACCAGCTGATGCCCCTAATTATCCTCTCAATGATCAATAATTATACTTAATACTTAATTAATACATAATTTTCGACACAGTGACGCTTTTACTATCGCTTTGGCCGAAATTTCAGACAATGAGATTGACACTCAGACTGTCTTTTCTAGTTTTAGAAGAGGATTTGAAGTCAGGACTTCTGGATAAGAAGCATGTCGATCTACCTCTTAGCCACACCGTCTCCTAATAACAGTTATTCGTTGGCTGTAATTTTTATACAATCAGATTGGCACTCTGCTAGTTTTAGCACAGATCAACATTTATACTTTGGTCATAATTTCAGAAAATGAGAATGACGCTCAGACTGTCTTTTCTATTGTTAGCAAGAATCAAAATTTATAAGTTGGACGTAATTTCAGACAATGAGAATGACGCTCCGACTCCTGGTTCTTGTGACTCTTCTAGCGTCAGTTACCTGCTTACCTGATTACTCCTGCCTGACCGTCAAGCCCCCTCAACCTTGTAACCTGCAAATCATTTACCCTGAGCCCATTGGCATCACTGTGTGCGATGATGAGTACACCATGGGGGCAGACAATGTGTTTGCAAATAAACCGACATTGAAAGCCTATGTTGCCAAGGTAAGTATCGGGTTAGTAAACAAGGCATTGGCATTTCTTTTTTCAAATTCCTTGCTCAAAGAAAAAAGTTTACTGTACAAAAACAAACATTTTTAAAAAGCTAACATAAAGGTTATAAGTGGTTAAATTAGTACATAAATCTACCATTATTTGTCGCTTTAGCGCATCAGTTTTTTTTTTCAAAATTACAGGAAAACATAAGAAACCACAGATTACATGTATAAAAATGTTTTATGAAGAGAAATGAAAAATATGTACTAGAGTTAACATTAAGAAACTAGTGTAATTTTACGTACTATATACATGCATATATATATATATATATATATATATATATATATATATATATATATATATATATATATATATATATATATATATATCAGGGGCGTAGCGAGGGGGGGGGGGGGGCGGGGTGCGGACCGCACCGGGTGACACCATTTAGGAGGGTGACACCAAGGCAAAAAAATAGCAAAATATATAGAGAAAAACTTGAGGGGGGGTGCAAATCGAAAACTTGAAAGTTTGTCCCCGGGAAGGGTCGCAACGCCTCTGGGGGGGGGGGGTGACACCATTAAGTGCCGCACCGGGTGACACCCGACCTCGCTACGCCACTGATATATATATATATATATATATATATATATATATATATATATATATATATATATATATATATATATATGTGTGTGTGTGTGTGTGTGTGTGTGTGTGTGTGTGTGTGTATGTGTGTGTAATTAAGAGAGCACACTTATTTCTACAAGTTTTTAAAAACATCGTACTATCACAGGAGTAATTGATCGCTAAAAATGGAATCAAAACTGTAAATTCCAGGTTTGATCCCAAATTGTATTGCTTTGTAATTGTCTATAAACCGTAAATAACAAGACACAGTATCAATACATATAGGGGGAAGGAAAGATTGGGTGTAGGGGCGATGGTGGGGGTTGGTGGGTTTGTTTAAAAAATCAATTTCGAAAGCGTGACATCATTTATGCAACACATTTTACTTTTTTATTTTTCAGAAACCGCACAAAGTAGTTCTTTTTGCAAAATTTGAGGTCTATGATTCATCTAGCTGGGGCGCAATATTTAAAGTAAGTTCCTCATTTATTGGATTTTTAAAACAATTTTTCGACGTTGTTTCTTTGTTTTCGTACCGCCTTACCTTGTCCATTTATAGCTTAAACTTTTCTAATCTAAAAAAACAAAAACATTCAGATTTGTAATTACACGAAGTCGTTAGGGGACGGCGTGGTCGAGTCGGTAAAGCTCATGGTTGCTAAACCTAAATGTCTCGAGTTCGAACCCTCGGGCAGATGAGGCTTGTTAGCTGGGGACAGCTCCTCATCTAGGAGAGACAACTCCAAAATTAAACAACTGCTACCTTGTAGTTTGTTCTTGGAAGCAAATCCAAAAAGAAAAGCAGGCTGAAATCGGAGTCAATGGCCTCAATGGCGCATATCCAGTTGACACGTAATCCTTAATTGTGATGTAAGCATGGTCGAGTCGGCAAAGCTCATGGTTGATAAATTCGAAAAAAATGTCTCGAGTTCAAACCCTCTGGCAGATAAGGCTCGTTCCCTTACAACACTAAAAATTAAGAACGGAGAAGAAGAAGAAGATAATAAATAAAAAATGAAATTAATGTGTGCGAGTTTGAAACTATAATTCAGTTGCTTATATTTATATATTAATCTGGGCGTAAATTGTGCAATACGCTACGCCCCAGTAGCTCGTATTTTCTGATAACTGCATCGAGGTACCCAGCAGAGCTAGGCAGCAGCTCTTCAAAACTTCATCCCATGACGCGATATAGGCTAAGCTCCTAAATAACTATTAAACATAGGTTACAATCATCTATCTATATACTACTAAAAGTCAACTTTGTTTACATGTTTGAATATTTATTTTTTTGTTTTTTTGTTTGTTTGTTTGTTTGCCTGATCAAGTATCCTGATATGTTCGGCTCTATCTGGAAAGCTGTAAAATGGTATGCAGGTAGAGAATAATTTTTTAATGCAGACAGACTGTTGATCACAAATTTATTTAAAGACGTTAATTAATTTATTGATTTATTCCTACGCAGAATAACCCATTTTTTTTTAAAATGTTAGAACCTTGACTAAACTTTGTGGGAATAGTGACGTCACAGGTTTTTGTTTACTCTTTAGTACAATAAAATGGCGGCGTCTATTGAAGAAAATTGTGTTCCCATTCAAAAGTTTAACGCGTTCTAAATCTAATTTTCTGTCGGTCATAACTTTAACAATACGTCCGTTTGCTGTATTTATTACGTTCCAACACTTATATCAATTTTCAACTGTCTTTTTCATTTAGTTTTACGATAAATTTCTCTAGATCTAAAGATCAGCTATCGAAGGAAATTTATGAATCTAGCCTAGATCTAGATCTAGCCTAGATGTAGGTCACTAGATTCAATGTAAATTCTACATCTAGAATCTATTTCAGGCCTTAATTATTTTATATAAATCTTTGTTTGGCTTATTTAAGATAAAATTTAATTTGAAAGTTAGTACTACTAGACTTATTTTTAGATCTAGATCTAGAATCTATACGCGTAAATCAAGTTGCATAAGGAGACACATAGTATAGTATAAAAATTTACTTGTGACGTCACGAGTAAATAGCTAAAATGGTAGCGTAGTCAGCTCTCATGCAGGAGGCACGGGTTCTAGACCAATATGTCAGTGAAATTTTTTTTTTCAATTTTTTTTTTAGATGTGAATGATAACGTTGCCTATCTGAACTTGGCAAGATACAGGGCAGGTGAAGTAGAGTTCATCTGTTTCTTTGTCCTAAGCATATGAAAGGATAGTGTGGTCAGATACATGCTCGGCTGGAATTGTTTTTTAAACGATAAAAACATGTTGTCTGAGACTTGGCAGGACACTGGGCAGGTGAAGTAGAGTTGAGTAGGTCACCTGTGACGTCAGTTTATGAAGGGATAGTCCGAAATCGGTGTTTTCGGTGTTTTTAAAAGATAAAAAACATATATTTGAATGTGGGGTCTGTTTTTTGTGACGATAAGTGACACTGCAGTAGCGTACCGAGGAGGGGGGGGGGACGGTAGGGGAGGGGAGGCGGGGGTGGGGAGGGGAGGCGGGGGGTGGGGAGGGGAGGCGGGGGGTGGGGAGGGGAGGGGAGGCGGGGGGGGGGGGAAGGGGGGGGTGGGGAGGTGGAGGGGGGAAGGGGGGGGGGACATATGTTGGGGCGCCAAAATGGTTTGGAAAAATGAATTGATAGGTTGAGGGGGGTTCAAATCGAAAGTTTGAGTGGGGGGGGGGGGTGCACATCAAAAGTTTGAGTGGGGGGGGGGTTCAAATCGAAAACTTTGTCCCCGGGCGCCGGGAAGGGTCGCTATGCCTCTGAGTGACAGACGTGATGTTTTTTGATGGATGACCCCCGAAACCCACAGTTATCCAACGGATGACGGGTATTCTAGTATACTACTAAAAGTCAAGTTTGTTTACATGTTTGAATATTTATTTTTTTTGTTTTTTTGTTTGTTTGTTTGTTTGCCTGATCAAGTATCCTGATATGTTCGGCTCTATCTGGAAAGCTGTAAAATGGTATGCAGGTAGAGAATAATTTTTTAATGCAGACAGACTGTTGATCACAAATTTATTTAAAGACGTTAATTAATTTATTGATTTATTCATTGTTAAATTAACCGTATTTTTTAAAAAATGTTAATACTTTGAATAAACTTTGTGGGGATAGTGACGTCCCTTGATAGTGACGTCAGAGTTTTTTGTTGACTCTTTAGTACAATAAAATGGCGGCGTCTATCGAAGAAAATTGTGTTCCCATTCCAAAGTTTAACGCGTTCTAAATCTAATTTTCTGTCGGTCATAACTTTAACAATACGTCCGTTTTCTGTATTTATTACGTTCCAACACTTATATCAATGTTCAACTGTCTTTTTCATTTAGTTTTACAATAAATTTCTCTAGATCTAAAGATCAGCTATCGAAGGAAATTTATGAATCTAGCCTAGATCTAGATCTAGCCTAGATGTAGGTCACTAGGTTTCTATGTAAATTCTAGATCTAGACTTAATGTAAATTCTACATCTAGAATCTATTTCAGGCCTTAATTATTTTATATAAATCTTTGTTTGGCTTATTTAAGATAAAATTTAATTTGAAAGTTAGTACTACTAGACTTATTTTTAGATCTAGATCTAGAATCTATACGCCGTAAATCAAGTTGCATAAGGAGATACATAGTATAGTATAAAAATTCACTTGTGACGTCACGAGTAAATAGCTAAAATGGTAGCGTAGTCAGCTCTCATGCAGGAGGCACGGGTTCTAGACCAATATGTCAATGAAATTATTTTTTTCAATTTTTTTTTTTTTAGATGTGAATGATAACGTTGCCTATCTGAACTTGGCAAGATACAGGGCAGGTGAAGTAGAGTTCATCTGTTTCTTTGTCCTAAGCATATGAAAGGATAGTGTGGTCAGATACATGCTCGGCTGGAATTGTTTTTTAAACGATAAAAACATGTTGTCTGAGACTTGGCAGGACACTGGGCAGGTGAAGTAGAGTTGAGTAGGTCACCTGTGACGTCAGTTTATGAAGGGATAGTCCGAAATCGGTGTTTTCGGTGTTTTTAAAAGATAAAAAACATATATTTGAATGTGGGGTCTGTTTTTTTGTGACGATAAGTGACACTGCAGTAGCGTACCGAGGAGGGGGGGGGACGGTAGGGGAGGGGAGGCGGGGGGTGGGGAGGGGAGGCGGGGGGGTGGGGGAGGGGAGGCGGGGGGGTGGGGGGGGGGGGAAGGGGAGGCGGGGGGTGGGGAGGGGGAAGGGGGGGGGGGGCATATGTTGGGGCGCCAAAATGGTTTGGAAAAATAAATTGATAGGTTGAGGGGGGGTTCAAATCGAAAGTTTGAGTGGGGGGGGGGGGGGTGCACATCAAAAGTTTGAGGGGGGGGGGGGTTCAAATCGAAAACTTTGTCCCCGGGCGCCGGGAAGGGTCGCTATGCCTCTGAGTGACAGACGTGATGTTTTTTGATGGATGACCCCCGAAACCCACAGTTATCCAACGGATGACGGGTATTCTAGTATTGTATTAAATCTCCATAGATGGACGACTCATGTGGTCTTACCTTAGAATCCGAGATTTGGGGTAAGTTGATTTTCAAAGTGGTCTAATTTTTTTTGCTTTATGGTTTGAGGAACTGGAACGTGCACCGGACCAATAAGTACACTGAACAGCGATTATACATATACATATACATATACATGTACATGTACATATACATATACATATACATATACATATACATATACATATACATATACATATACATATACATATACATATACATATACATATACATATACATATACATATACATATACATATACATATACATATACATATACATATACATATACATACACATACACATACACATACACATACACATACACATACACATACACATACACATACACATACACATACACATACACATAGACATAGACATAGACATAGGCATAGGCATAGGCACAGGCACAGGCACAGGCACATACAATCGTAGTCTAAATATCTCAAGAATATAATACGCCAAACAAGAAATCTCACCAATATACCTCAAAACAGAATATAAATAAACAAATAAATATGTATATATATATATATATATATATATATATATATATATATATATATATATATATATATACATATATATATATATATGTATATATGTATATATGCACATACATATTTAGTATATATATACATATATATATATACATATACACTATATATATTTATATATATATACATATATATATATATATATATATATATATATATATATATATATATATATATATATATATATATATATATATATATATATGCTATATATGTTTGTATGTGTAAGTTATGTACTTAACATATACGCTCGTATGTGTATACATTTGACGTATTTATAACACACATGTGTCGATTGTTCCATGCTTAACTTTAAAATATTACTGCAGAATACCAAGCACCCACTGGCCCTCTGTCTGAACGCTACGTCTACTTCCTGTACGATCTCCAAGGGAAGAATTTAACCATGGAAGATTTCGGGCGCAAGACCTTGTGTGCCGTAGTGAACGAGAAAGGTCTGGGCCAGCCCATTGCTTGCCGGTGCCATAAAAGTGAGAGGAGCGGGAGACCAAGGAGAGGGGGGTGGGGCAAACACCCCACCTGGGAGGAAAGGCACGCCGTTGACCTGTCCAGCTTCTCCGGCTGGGGCCGGTCATACTGAACCAGGGACTTCCGGCTCCTGAAGGGGCGCCGGGTGTAACGCCGGCTCCGGGTGGGACGCCGGCTCCACACTCCGGCTCAAACTGCCTAACGGCTTTTAAGGTCCTCTTCGTTTCTGTTGTACTCTGCTTTCTTTAAGACACGGTCTTAGCCAGACTGTTGGGTACACGAGATTTTATGCTACACGCAAAAATTGTCACGATTTAGTTGACGTAGACATATTTCAATGATGAACTCAGGTTTATATAGAATTCTGACAAATTTACCTGATTGATATATGTCTATAATTCTTGGTCCTATTGTCTACAAATCATAATTAAAAGATCTATAAAAAGTTGAATGAATAAAGGAAAGGATGTAATACGTCTGGCTGTTTATTAGAGTTAAAAAAAAATTCCCTCTTCAACTACCCCCGGGCGTTTTAACCCCCCTGTCGTTAGGGAATCCCTTCCCCTCACCCGCCCACATATACGCAATAGGACATTAACCCCCCCCCCCCCCCCCCCCCCCCCGCCCTCCCCGCGCTTATTTAACGGTTATTTAGGTATAGCGATAAAGACATAGACAGGGCTGGTAAGTAGGTCACCAACCAGTTCTACGGCTCAATAAAACCTGCATGAGCCATATAACTGTTTATTGACCTACTTACCAACCCTATAGGCATTGGAATAGGAATACTGTTAGAGATATGGATAGTTTTAAGGATTGGGTTAGGGATAGCAATAGCAATCTGGAAATGGATAAGGATATGTCCAAGTATTTTACAGAGGAAAGTGTTTACCCGAAGGAAAGGGGGGGGGGGGGGGGTGATCGATCCAGTCATAGGGACGCCGGGGATGTGGGTGACGGGGGGGGGGGGGGGGGGATAATGAAGTAGGGGGGAGGGGGATAGAAATGGGGGATAACGGTAGAGGGAATGATGGGGTATTTAGAACGGATGGGGGGGGGGGGGGGGAATTGATACAAATGATAATGACGGAAGGGGGGGGGGGGTTAACCGAGGATAATTTAGGAGGTAATGCCCTACACCCGTCATATAAAAATCCCACACGTTACCTACACGTTTCTATACATGTCCTGTAAAACCTCCTACTTTCATCTGACAGAATAAATTGGTGTAATTTTGTGTTCAGTATCTTATCTCTATCTCTCAACGTGTGACATTGTTACGTGTTCTGTTGATTATTTTCAAACCAAACGTTGTACACAATTTGTACTTGGAATTAACATACAATATTTTACACTTCACGGCTTTACATAAAAATAAGACGCAACTGACACGATTCCCTTGTCGTAGACTTATTACTAAAATCCTTATTGACAAATTATTTAAAAAAAAAACAACTAAAAGTTCAACGATGTCTGGATGCTTATTACGATGTTGTAAAAATCTCTTTCAGAAAATGACAGTCGATGCTTTTGATTTAGATTAGAATTTAACAGATAACTTTGTGACCCAGAAGTTTAGTGTCTAGCTTGATAAATTGATTTTTACTGTAAGCTATGGTAGTTTATACCATAATACAAGTATACTCATCCCCAGGATGTGGAAATGAAGTGCTATACCCCTGCACAGATATGTCTTTTACGCT
>NW_026732054.1:0-27500 GCF_028476545.2 Physella acuta
CACTACCTGCACGCAACTAGAAATGCGCACCAAATTTTTTTACTTGCTTGTAAGAGTGTAAGGGGGGGGGGGGGGTTAGAGAGATAATTATACTCTCACTCAGGGGAAATAACTTTAGAACTACTTCCACACGTTAGTCTCCAACATGTGAAAGTTGGGTGAATGTGCTCAACTACTAAAGGTGTACCATACAATGGTGTGATGGTGATCAAGTACTAAAGGTGTGCCATACAATGGTGTGATGGTGATCAAGTACTAAAGGTGTGCCATATAATGGTGTGATGGTGATTAAGTACTAAAGGTGTGCCATATAATGGTGTGATGGTGATCAAGTACTAAAGGTGTGCCATATAATGGTGTGATGGTGATTAGGTACTAAAGGTGTACCATATAATGGTGTGATGGTGATCAAGTACTAAAGGTGTGCCATATAATGGTGTGATGGTGATTAAGTACTAAAGGTGTACCATATAATGGTGTGATGGTGATCAAGTACTAAAGGTGTGCCATATAATGGTGTGATGGTGATCAAGTACTAAAGGTGTGCCATACAATGGTGTGATGGTGACCAAATAGTAAAGGTGTGCCATACAATGGTGTGATGGTGACCAAATAGTAAAGGTGTGTCATACAATGGTGTGATGGTGACCAAATAGTAAAGGTGTGCCATACAATGGTGTGATGGTGACCAAATAGTAAAGGTGTGCCATGCAATGGTGTGATGGTGATCAAGGCAGGGAAGCAGAGCATATCTACATGGTTAAAATGTTCAACCGGCAGACAAAACACCAAAACTTAAACCTACTTATTATGGCTGGATAGACTCGGTGACAAATATAACATGCTTGTAGAATGCTGGACACTCAAGTTATTTTTAATTAATAACAACATGATCATAATGAACTTCTTTATTACGTTTCTTTTTATGTTTATTGTATAAAATAAAGTCCCCTTTTCGAACCTGACGGTCCTTGTGGCAAGTGAAGTAGAGTTCACCTGTTGACCTCGGCTGTCTTGGAGCTGGATTCGAACTCGAAACTTTCAGCAGTCTAGAACTCTACCTCTAGGCCACACCGTCCCATTATTTACTGTATACTTTTAGACGAAAATAAATATTCTTCATAAATATTATTCTGATAAATAAAATTTCCTGAATTAAAAGCAAAACTCTCAACCAAATGATTATTTTAGCTTTTGAAGAGTTTTAATTTAACTCATTTTTGAGCTAAAGAATCCAATCAAGGGAAAGAACCAGGAGAATCAAATCAAGGGAAAGAATCAACAAACAACTCAGACCGTCAACTTGTTATTAGGGTAATTGATTTAAACTCGAGAAACCGAAGAGTTCTATTTCTTTAAACTTGGGATAAGATAACTCCGTATTTACCCGGGGAGGTAACTGAACAAGTTTGTAGTGCTCGAGTGAGCTGAGGCAACAAACACGGGGCCACGAGTGTGTGCGGTGTGTTTGTTTACCTTACACACCGCGCGTGGTAATTGTTTTTGTTCAAACTCACTCGTGTTTATTTGTTCTAAAAATGGCAAGCGATTCTTGAGGTTGTTGGAATGTGGGTGTGAGGTTAGGGTACTGGGCTACTGAGGTAGAGGGAAAAAGTTTGTACATGACATTCTGCTGAAGTATATATATATATATATATATATATATATATATATATATATATATATATATATATATATATATATATATACTCAGTATACTCACTAAAACAAAATTTTTAAAACAATTTTCGATGATATTTTACTATATGACACGTTAAAGCAAATTGCAGCAAAGTAAAAATATTTTTCCGCTTCCAAATCAAAAACTTAAAACCGGAAACGGACGCAAATAGCCGCTAGATGAACCCCGTCCACGAGAACCTGCCTAACACATTGTCTAACACAGCAGCGCTACTGTTGCTGTACGTCATCATTCATCTGCATGTCGTACAGCATACAGCAACTGTTGTACGTACATAGCCCAGCGATTTTTTCAGGTCTCTCCCACGTCAACCTACACAAAGATTGATGACGTCATTTTCTCTCGTGAGTTCCCACTTTTCAAAACTCTCAAACTCATCTCGGCATTAATTAGCTTAACAATCGGTACTGGTGGTGTTTGTTTGATTTTTTTAGCTTAAAAGCCAACGCATGGGTTTAGTTCTGTTACCTCACCCGGGGGCCACTGCCCCCACCCTGGGCCACGCCCACCCCTCCCCTGCACGAAATATAAGTTGAACTATATTTGTATCATGTATATAGAAAATATAGTGTAACCGGTTCTCAAACCCTTCACCGAAAATTTCATTTGCCATCTTGTAGAAAAATGTTTGAAAGAAACCCTGGTACAACATAACCAACGGGAAGGAAAAGAACTTTAGACCATTGGAAGAAAAAGTGTAGAATTTAGACCAGCGATAGAAAAAGTGTACAATTTAGACCATCGAAAGAAAAAGTGTACAATTTAGACCAGCGATAGAAAAAGTGTACAATTTAGTCCAATAAAAGAAAAAGTGTACAATTTAGACCAGCGATAGAAAATGTGTACAATTTAGACCAGCGATAGAAAAAGTGTACAATTTAGTCCAATAAAAGAAAAAGTGTACAATTTAGACCAATTGAAGGAAAAGTGTAACATTTAGACTATTTGAAGAAAAAGTGTACACTTTAGTCCAATAAAAGAAAAAAAAATTGAAAAAAAAAAATACAATGCAGACTCGTGAAGGCAAAAAGTACAATTTAGACAAAATTTAAAGACGTGTAGAGCTCAGCTCTTAATATAGATTCACTGAACCTACAAGCTTCAAGTGGAATCATAAAAACAATCATTTGGGACTTAAACATCCTTGTTTACCATTTAGAAGAAAAAAAATGAATTTGCCAATCATCTTTTAAGTGTTTTTTTTTTTTAAATATAACGTTTTACATTTTTATCCTTTTCATTTACAACTTCCGTAAACAAATTTTCCAGAAAATGCCCAGGCCAAATTTTCTCCAAAAATACATTCAAATAAAAAAAAAAACTCAAGTTCAATGACCGTTTGGCAAGTCGCCCAAGAAAATTTCACCATCATTATAGAACTAGCATTCCCAGCATGCCATCGGGGGTGGTATCGAACCCCAACCAATCAAAATGGCGCACACAAACCACGTGACCAGCTACCGGATGACAAAAATAACCTTTCGCCTACCTCTGGTTCCAAAAATCACATCCACCTGCCCCCCCCCCTCCCCAACTATCTCTCACACCTGACTTCAGATTATGACTACTTTTGTTTACCCCCGGGCTCCAGCCTGCAGTCTGGCATCCAGCGTCGATGACCGGATATGATAATAATTTTCTTGTTCCAACACCAGACGAGAATACGGACATGTTTACCCCACCCCCCCCTTTCCTACACCCCCACCCCCCCTACTTTCTATGAATACCCCTCTTGTACCCTAGAAGCCAGCGTCTTGTATGTTGTGTTTAGATTGTGTGTTGTGTTTAGCCCAGACCATAATTCCATGAGGTCACACTGACACGCTCTGTTATCACGGCTTGTGGTGCCAGAGCTTGTGTGTGTGTGTGGGGGGGGGGGGGGGGGGGGGGGGTTGAAATTCCTTCTTGTCAGGGGATGTCGTGACCTTTAAACTTTACGGGGCCGTCCGTCGTGTAGAACAGTCTAGACTACATTTCTTTTATCTTGTTAACAACGTGTGTTACAGAGCGCCATTCTCTCTCTCTGATTTGGCCGAAATGTTAACCATATAGAGTCGATAAAATTATTTGCGGGGAGGGAGGAGGCTTTTTTTCTAGCTCCGCCACTACTAAAATTCAGTTTCTCTACATTACTTTTTATTTTTTTGTATATGAAGTATAGAAAAAGTATATTTATTTTCATACGCAAAAGTGTTCGATAAATTTAGTTGTTCTTTTCTTAGATTGTAAATCATGTGACGTAGGTGAATTTGTCATACCCACCACAACTTAGGTCACGTGGCTCATGTCCATGTCCCCCCCCCTCCCCACCCGACACACGGCATCTCTACCTAGCACATATCACGTGTGAGAGACACATGTCCCAAGACAGCGATCAGTCATCCAGAGATATGACTTCAGACTGTTGTTGCATATAAGGCGCAAAAAACTACATACATACATACATACATACATACATACATACATACATACATACATACATACATACATACATACATACATACATACATACATACATACATACATACATACATACATACATACATACATACATACATACATACATACATACATACATACATACATACATACATACATACATACATACATACATACATACATACATACATACATACATACATACATACATACATACATACATACATACATACATACATACATACATACATACATACATACATACATACATACATACATACATACATACATACATACATACATACATACATACATACATACATACATACATACATACATACATACATACATACATACATACATACATACATACATACATACATACATACATACATACATACATACATACATACATACATATATATATATATATATATATATATATATATATATATATATATATATATATATATATATATATACATATACATATACATATGCTACGTTGTTTTGTCCGTACCAGTTCAAATCCTGAAATATTTACCACTCCACTCCCAAAAACACCCCCCTCCTGCTCAGAAATATTTTCCCCCACTTAACAAACTAAAAATTGATAATTTGTCTCCCCAACCTACTAGAAACGTTAACCTTTAAACCACAAACCACAACGTAGCGTATCTAATACGCAAACCGCTGATAATTACCTCCCATTTTTGCCGCCACATCTCCGTGAAGAGCCCGTCAAAAATTGGGCTCTCTCTCCCCGCGTCTGCTCCCACGCTCTGATTCCCTGCCAATTGCCCTTTCAGCCCCCTCCACCCGCGCCCCACCCCACTCTGCACGGGCCCTTGGTTCTGTCTCCGCCCCTGTCGTCAACTTCACATCAATCGGCTGTTGTTCTCAGGCTCCTTTTGGTCATTTGTTAAATACGTTTGTTAAGTGGTTTTTGCCGTAACTTTGTTAAGTGGTTTTTGTCGTAACCCCAATGTACACTTTGTTAAGTGGTTTTTGTCGTACAACCAATGTACACTTTGATAAGTGGTTTTTGTCGTACGACCAGAAACCACCAATGTACACTTTGATAAGTGGTTTTTGCCGTACCCCCAATGTACACTTTGTTAAGTGGTTTTTGTCGTAACCCCAATGTACACTTTGATAAGTGGTTTTGTCGTACAGCCAATGTACACTTTGATAAGTGGTTTTGTCGTACAGCCAATGTACACTTTGTTAAGTGGTTTTTGCCGTACAACCAATGTACACTTTGTTAAGTGGTTTTTGCCGTGCCCCAATGTACACTTTGATAAGTATTTTTTGTCGTACAACCAATGTACACTTTGTTAAGTGGTTTTTGCCGTACAACCAATGTACACTTTGTTAAGTGGTTTTTGCCGTACAACCAATGTACACTTTGTTAAGAGGTTCTTGCCGTATAACCAATGTACACTTTGTTAAGTGGTTTTTGCCGTACACCTAATGTACACTTTGTTAAGTGGTTTTTGTCGTGCCCCAATGTACACTTTGTTGAGTGGTTTTTGCCGTACAACCAATGTACACTTTGTTAAGTGGTTTTTGCCGTAACTTTGTTAAGTGGTTTTTGTCGCACAACCAATGTACACTTTGTTAAGTGGTTTTTGTCGTACAACCAATGTACACCATGATAAGTAGTTTTTTTCATACCCCCAATGTACACTTTGATATTAAGTGGTTTTTGCCATACCCCAATGTACACTTTGATAAGTGGTTTTTGTCGTACAACCAATGTACACTTTGTTAAGTGGTTTTTGTCGTACAACCAATGTACACCATGATAAGTAGTTTTTTTCATACCCCCAATGTACACTTTGATATTAAGTGGTTTTTGCCATACCCCAATGTACACTTTGATAAGTGGTTTTTGTCGTACAACCAATGTACACTTTGATAAGTGGTTTTTGCCGTACCCCCAATGTACACTTTGTTAAGTGGTTTTTGTCGTAACCCCAATGTACACTTTGATAAGTGGTTTTGTCGTACAGCCAATGTACACTTTGATAAGTGGTTTTGTCGTACAGCCAATGTACACTTTGTTAAGTGGTTTTTGCCGTACAACCAATGTACACTTTGTTAAGTGGTTTTTGCCGTGCCCCAATGTACACTTTGATAAGTATTTTTTGTCGTACAACCAATGTACACTTTGTTAAGTGGTTTTTGCCGTACAACCAATGTACACTTTGTTAAGTGGTTTTTGCCGTACAACCAATGTACACTTTGTTAAGAGGTTCTTGCCGTATAACCAATGTACACTTTGTTAAGTGGTTTTTGCCGTACACCTAATGTACACTTTGTTAAGTGGTTTTTGTCGTGCCCCAATGTACACTTTGTTGAGTGGTTTTTGCCGTACAACCAATGTACACTTTGTTAAGTGGTTTTTGCCGTAACTTTGTTAAGTGGTTTTTGTCGCACAACCAATGTACACTTTGTTAAGTGGTTTTTGTCGTACAACCAATGTACACCATGATAAGTAGTTTTTTTCATACCCCCAATGTACACTTTGATATTAAGTGGTTTTTGCCATACCCCAATGTACACTTTGATAAGTGGTTTTTGTCGTACAACCAATGTACACTTTCATAGGTGGTTTTATTGGTACCATCAATGTACAATTTGATAAATGTTTTTTTCCGTACCACCAATGTACACTTTGATAACTGGTTTTTGTCGCACAATCAATGTACACTTTCATAGGTGGTTTTTTGTGGTACGACCAGAAACCACCAATGTACACTCTGAAAGGTAGTTTCAGTGATACCACCAATGTACACTTTGATAAGTGGTTTTTATCTTACCATCAGAAACCACCAATGTACAACCACCAGAATATATTTTGAAAAATATTTATGTAAAATTATGAAAACATTACCAGAAATTCCTTCGGGAAAAATTATAATTAAAATTAAAGGAAAAATTCCCTCGATATTTATTATTAATTTTATTGTTAGTGTTAAGGGTTTAAGTATGTATTAAGATTATTAGCGAGACTTAAGCGCTGTAATCCAATAAATATTATATATCATATATATGTTTACCAAAATGCTATAATCATGTCAACATAATGTTCACAAAAACGCTATAAACACACGTACATAATGTTCACAAAAAACGCCATATTCTATAAACTTTATGTCCATATCTACCACACGTACATAATGTTCACAAAAAAAACGCCATATTCTATTAACTTTATGTTCATATCTACCCCACGTACAAACCAAATCGCCGTGACTGTTTAAAAGATCTATGAACTTCTGGAATTTAAATGAATCTTGCAGCTGATGCGGAACACTTAAGAGTACGTTGATGGAATCGTGGAAGTGTTGAAGGGAGGGGGAAGGGGGGGGGGGGGGAATGGCGCGATGTACGTCACAACCGAGCATGCGCAGTGATGCCTATACGGCCCATCGTGATTTGGTTCACATTTCTATTTGAAGCTGGTTCTTTGGTACTTTCTTCAGTTAAATGAACGTATGATGTGTTCAAAGATTTAGTTGTGTGTGTATCGATGTGATTAGTAGTGTGTGGGAGTGGTGTGAGGGTCTGTGTGTGTGTGGGGGGGGGGGGGGGCGGTGTGATGGTATGTATGTGGGGGCGGTGTGATGGTATGTGTGTGGGAGTGGTGTGAGGGTCTGTGTGTGGGAGTGGTGTGATGGTATGTGTGTGGGATTGGTGTGATGGTATGTGTGTGGGATTGGTGTGATGGTATGTATGTGGGGGGTGGTGTGAGGGTATGTGTGTGGGATTGGTGTGAGGGTCTGTGTGTGGGAGTGGTGTGATGGTATGTGTGTGGGATTGGTGTGATGGTATGTGTGTGGGATTGGTGTGAGGGTCTGTCTGTGTGTGGGATTGGTGTGAGGGTCTGTCTGTGTGTGGGAGTGGTGTGAGGGTCTGTGTGTGGGAGTGGTGTGATGGTCTGTGTGTGGGATTGGTGTGAGGGTCTGTCTGTGTGTGGGATTGGTGTGAGGGTCTGTGTGTGGGAGTGGTGTGAGGGTCTGTGTGTGGGAGTGGTGTGAGGGTCTGTGTGTGGGAGTGGTGGGAGGGTCTGTCTGTGTGTGAGATTGGTGTGAGGGTCTGTCTGTGTGTGGGATTGATGTGAGGGTCTGTGTGTGGGAGTGGTGTGAGGGTCTGTGTGTGGGAGTGGTGTGAGGGTCTGTCTGTGTGTGGGATTGGTGTGAGGGTCTGTCTGTGTGTGGGATTGGTGTGAGGGTCTGTCTGTGTGTGGGAGTGGTGTGAGGGTCTGTGTGTGGGAGTGGTGTGAGGGTCTGTCTGTGTGTGGGAGTGGTGTGAGGGTCTGTGTGTGGGAGTGGTGTGAGGGTCTGTGAGTGGGAGTGGTGTGAGGGTCTGTGTGTGGGATTGGTGTGATGGTGTGTGTGTGGGATTGGTGTGAGGGTCTGTCTGTGTGTGGGATTGGTGTGAGGGTCTGTCTGTGTGTGGGAGTGGTGTGAGGGTCTGTGTGTGGGAGTGGTGTGAGGGTCTGTCTGTGTGTGGGATTGGTGTGAGGGTCTGTGTGTGGGATTGGTGTGAGGGTCTGTCTGTGTGTGGGATTGGTGTGAGGGTCTGTCTGTGTGTGGGAGTGGTGTGAGGGTCTGTCTGTGTGTGGGATTGGTGTGAGGGTCTGTGTGTGGGATTGGTGTGAGGGTCTGTGTGTGGGAGTGGTGTGAGGGTCTGTGTGTGGGATTGGTGTGAGGGTCTGTGTGTGGGAGTGGTGTGAGGGTCTGTGTGTGGGATTGGTGTGATGGTCTGTGTGTGGGAGTGGTGTGAGGGTCTGTGTGTGGGAGTGGTGTGAGGGTCTGTGTGTGGGATTGGTGTGAGGGTCTGTGTGTGGGGCGGTGTGATGGTATGTGTGTGGGAGTGGTGTGATGGTATGTGTGTGGGAGTGGTGTGATGGTCTGTGTGTGGGAGTGGTGTGAGGGTATGTGTGTGGGAGTGGTGTGAGGGTCTGTGTGTGGGATTGGTGTGAGGGTCTGTGTGTGGGAGTGGTGTGAGGGTCTGTGTGTGGGATTGGTGTGAGGGTCTGTCTGTGTGTGGGATTGGTGTGAGGGTCTGTCTGTGTGTGGGAGTGGTGTAAGGGTCTGTGTGTGGGATTGGTGTGATGGTCTGTGTGTGGGAGTGGTGTGATGGTCTGTGTGTGGGAGTGGTGTGAGGGTCTGTGTGTGGGAGTGGTGTGAGGGTCTGTGTGTGGGAGTGGTGTGATGGTCTGTGTGTGGGAGTGGTGTGATGGTCTGTGTGTGGGAGTGGTGTGATGGTCTGTGTGTGGGAGTGGTGTGATGGTGTGTGTGTGGGAGTGGTGTGAGGGTCTGTGTGTGGGAGTGGTGTGAGGGTCTGTGTGTGGGAGTGGTGTGAGGGTCTGTGTGTGGGAGTGGTGTGATGGTATGTGTGTGGGAGTGGTGTGATGCTGTGTGTGTGTGGGATTGGTGTGAGGGTCTGTCTGTGGGGGCGGTGTGATGGTATGTGTGTGGGGGCGGTGTGATGGTGTGTGTGTGGGAATTGTGTGAGGGTCTGTGTGTGGGAGTGGTGTGATGGTGTGTGTGTGGGAGTGGTGTGAGGGTATGTGTGTGGGTCTAGAGTCTGGGTGTGCCCACATCGATGACTGTGAGATTATCAAAATAAGAGGTTAGTTAACGAACGCTTGAGATTTCGGTAAAAAGGCATGCAGTCTTCATTCTAAATCTATATTTCATGAACACTTTGTTGATTTTCTGATTACGTCTAGTCTTCCCAGTGTGGGAAAAAAAAACAACCTGAATCACCATCTTCATAGCAGGTACTCCACTCTTGGAGGGGATGTGGCGAAAATTATAAATACCAAAATGTAGGCCTACATATATATATATATATATATATATATATATATATATATATATATATATATATATATATATATATATATATATATATATATATATATATATATATATATATATATATATATATATATATATATATATATAACTCTTTTATAATTAATTGTATCTTTTGATTTCAATTTAAAATTGGTTGAATGTATCGTGGAGCTGATGGTGGGGGTGGGGGTGGGGGGGGGGGGGTAGGCGTCAATATATTTTTTGTTTGTATCATATGTGTACGCAATGAAAATAAGCTTGAGAACCCCTGCCTTAATGTAAAGACGGAAAGAACGAAGAAAGAAGTGGGGGGGGGGGGGGGGGGGAGAGAGAAACATCGGCTAACAGTTAACCATTCACTGATTTCCATGAATCACATTTCAACGTAGGCGTCAATTAAGGGGAAACAACTCCATTCATGTGGACAACGTCCGATAACTCTGAATGCCGCATTCAACTTTAATGTTACTTTTTTGTGTAGGTTATGCATTCTAGCTTATATCCCCTTGCTGTGTGACTCGACGGCCGCTAGGTGGCAGGTGTTAACTAATGAATGAGCCTCGATATGGATTGCTGGGGCGGCTGAAAAATCTAAGATTTACTGTAATCAAAGGGGGGAGTCGGCTTTATTTTAAAGTGTGTTCGACTTTAATGCTTGCGCGGCGTCGCTCAAAACGAATCTAACTTCACGCTGGTAATCAAGGGGGACTGGGTCTGACCGTACAAAATATAGCCCCGAAAAATGTTTTAGATCAAAGAATCGATATAAAAGCCAATCAATACAATTCTTAATGGTGTGCTGCTGGGGGGGGGGGGTGGGGTAGTTAATCCCGAGCATCAGTTTATGTGATAGTCCTACCAGAGCAGTTGTTTACTCATATGTTTACTAATCATATATAGCCTATATATATATATATATATATATATATATATATATATATATATATATATATATATTTATTTATTTATTTATTTATTTATTCATTCATACATACATACATATATATATATATATATATATATATATATATATTTATTTATTTATTTATTTATTTATTTATTTATTCATACATATATATATATATATATATATATATATATATATATATATATATATATATATATATATATATATATATATATATAACGATTTCGCCCCAGGTATGGAATCCCCTCCCCTCCCTCAGATAAAAATAAAAATGTAAACAATAATTAAGCTTAGTAAAAATCCAAGTATAATTACAGAAACCAGAGCTTCCTACATAAAAAACAAAACGCATGCAAAGAATACGTTTCATTCATGTTTGCCTCGACAAAATTTTTGTATCCTTCATTGTACGCCGCATCACAACAGCTTTATCAATGGACGGTTCTAATTACTTAATTACAAAGGGAGAATACCGAGGCTTAGACTCAGGGTTATCAGGTAACAGAGAAGTTAATCTGGGGGACTCGGCTTAAACTACATGAAAGAACTTAATGAAACTTTGTGTTGCAGTGTTTAGCTGTATGCAGTGTGTTGATTGTGTAAGTTGTAAGGTCTGTGTGTTCAACTCTGACATATCTAGGTGTTTTTTGTGTTAACCTATCCGAGAGTGTGACAAACCTAGTTGTGACAAACCTCGTTGTGACAAACCTCTTTTTGACAAATCTAGTTGTGACAAACCTAGTTGTGAGAAACCTAGTTATGACAAACCTAGTTATGACAAATCTAGTTGTGACAAACCTAGTTGTGACAAACCTAGTTGTGAGAAACCTAGTTATGACAAACCTAGTTATGACAAATCTAGTTGTGACAAACCTAGTTGTGACAAACCTAGTTGTGAGAAACCTAGTTATGACAAACCTAGTTATGACAAATCTAGTTGTGACAAACCTAGTTGTGACAAACCAAGTTGTGACAAACCAAGTTGTGACAAACCTAGTTGTGAGAAACCTAGTTATGACAAACCTAGTTATGACAAATCTAGTTGTGACAAACCTAGTTGTGACAAACCTAGTTGTGACAAACCAAGTTGTGACAAACCTACTTGTGGCTAACCTAACCGGCTGTGCTCCAGTGTGACGTTACGTCACGCTACTATAAGTGACACTCTTACCTACTTCTACCCCGTGTGTTATTCAGCGTTACGCTAAAACGTCACACTACAACTCTCTCTCTCTCTAAACACATGACATTATAGCATCACGCTACAACGTGACATTACATCGACACGCTAATACGTTATACAACAATAAATGCCACGCTAACACATTATACTCTACAGCACCATAGTTTAAGTTTAACACGAAATGCCTATCAAGTTTAACATTTACATGTTTTAATTTTTCTAATCTACAACACAAATCAAGCACTAAAAAAACCGTTACACAATAAAATAAAACTACCGTATGAATAACAACTAACCTAATACAACATTTCTCTCGTGGTTACCTAAGCCTGTGATTCAATCCCCACCTCCCAGCACCCAGAAAACTTATCCCACGCCCCAACTCCCCACCCCCAGCACCCTCCACCGAAACCTAAGCCCCACTGTCCCATCATTTCTCATTAGCCCCTGCCCTGAGAGTGTTGCCCAGATTTTGTTTACGGTGCCGGCCAAATCCTTGTCTCGGTAAATATAACACTTATCTTCATACAGACGCAGGGCTGGTTTGTAAACAATGATAGCCGTCAGCTCCTGTAGAGTTTTACTGCAACGTCTGGCGTTGCGATGGGGGGGGGGGGGTAGTAGTAGACTCACCTTCTGGGGATGTTAAAGGTAATGGTTGCAGTATACCCACTCCGTATTGGTGTGATGAGGGGGGTGTAGTAGACTCAACCTGTGGGGATGTGATGGCGGGGTGCAGTAGACCGACTCCGTGTGGATGTGATGAGGGAGGGTGCAATAGACCCACCCCGTGTTTATGTAATGGGGGGGGGGATGCAATAGACCCACTCCGTGGATGTGATGTGGGGAGAGGGGGATGTAGTACCCCACTATGTGTGGATACGCACATAATCTGATCAAATCTCAGTCAAATAACAAATGTATAGATGTATCAAAGATCTTTTATCACAAATAAAATTAAGACACTGAGAACCGTCGATTCGGCTTTTTTAATTACCTGACTTGAGTCTTGGAAAGGTAAGGACGCCGGTTATCACATAAACACGTGTACTCTACTTTTTCTGGACGGCAGGCCTTAAAACAAACTTCACAAAGTATGTTGTAAGTTTTCTCAAATGCCCCCTCCCCCCCCCCCCCCCTCCCTCAAATGTTGTCGGAATCATCAGTTTATAAACTGTCTAAATGCTAACATCCAACCCCTCATATAAAACTATTTTTTTTTAATGATTACGTGTGGTGACCCGCATAACCCGCCTGACCCAATGACCCAGGCGTCACTCACCAACCCCCGTGTGGAAACTGGGTCTGGCTGAGGGGTCGTCAAACTGCCACCAGGGCTGGGGCATCTCGTCACGTGATAAGGACGGGAGAAGCTGACCCACATCCGGGTGTGGGTCAAGTGATAGCCATTGTTGACGTGTGGCTGCTTGTTAACTGCGGTTCCAGTATCACGGCATGCTTGTTAACATCAGTAATGTTAACTAGTGCATCGTGATAATGTTAACACCGGTAAAGTAATGCTAACAGCTCTTAGCTTGATAATCTTAACTTCAGTATTGTAATGTTAAAAGCGTGATTATGATAATGTTAACTTCAACATAGTAATGTTAAAAAGCGTGAATTTGATAATGTTAACTTCAGCATATATATGTTAAAAGCACGAATATGATAATGTTAAATTCAGCATACTAATCAAATTCACACCAGTGTTAACAATGTTAAAAGCATGATTTGTGATAATGTTAACATCAGTACGCCAATGTTAACAGTTTCATAGGAGGTCTGGTCTAATTCTAAGTACACAAGGTTGCTAAAACTGTCAGAATACTGTTAACATTCCCATCAAGATAATGTTAACACGGGTACAGAAATGTTATGCACACGCATACACGCAAACATTCACGCAATTATTTTTTTTGTTTACAACTTGATTCACCACATCTGAATTGAGAATCGCATAACTTGCAATCAACAAATTATAATTAATCTCTGTCCATCACAGATACTAAACTCTGTATCATCTGGCAATACAATTGTAACGCTATCTTTACCCCATCTGATTTAGCGTGCAGTAAAGAAGACAAGCTTCGTTCTTTGGATAACTTGATCGGGATTGCGGAATAGATGGCGATCTCCTTATCTCGCAAACTCACCTCATCCACTATCTCACTTTCTCACCTCATTCTTTATCTCACTTAGCTGCCTCACTCATTATCTCAACGGCTTACGTCGCCGATAATCTAGACAGATTTGAACCCTCCCGTTCATCATACAACACTTTCTCTCCCGTGTGAGTCTTTCACATGTGGGATAGTTGTGGGGGTAATGTGAGAGTGTGTGTGGGGGTGAGGGGGGGGGGACTTAAAGTAATAACTATTATAATTCATAGACGGTATACGATATTGCATTTTTTTCACCTAAAAGTAAGCAACAAAGTACTATGTATACCATTGTATACTGGTTTAGATTATTGAGCTACGATACTAAAGAAACGTCATTTTGCTCATTAAGTGAGTTGCAGATTCAGGAAACATTTTGCTACTTAGTTTGGCACTGTTTTGTAGCGTCCTCTATCATCAGATCAGACTTGACTTAGTCAGTCATATTTGACTTGACCTTAAGAGTCAGATGTGATCTTCTACAAACATAGTGATCTTTGAAATAAAAATATGTTATCTGTGGTCTTGGCTAAAATAGCAAAAATTGTAAAAGTCATAGTATCTGTAATACCCACAAGTGCACTACGCAGATAAACGAAAAGCAACGCAAATCTCATCTTTCGTGTCAGACATGTGCATCACCAGGCCAACTGTAAACAAAAAAACAACAGATAAACGCGAAATAAAGAAAGCGAAAGTAGAAACGGGATGCACTTGCATATTTAGATCACGTGACAAGCCAGCATAGCTCCTTACACCTCAAGATCTACGACTTCTCTGTTTGTTATCTCCCTTGTCTGTCGGGTGTTATCTGATTAGACTAGAGCGTCGGGTAGTTACGATAAATGTGTGTGGGGAGTTCACTCCCACGTGTGGGGAGTTTATTATTCTGTGTGGGGACATCACTCACCTGTGTGGGGATACCACACCTGTGTGGGGACATCACTCACCTGTGTGGGGACATCACTTAACTGTGTGGGGACATCACTCACCTGTGTGGAGACATCACTTAACTGTGTGGGGACATCACTCACCTGTGTGGGAACATCACTTACCTGTGTGGGGACTTCACTCACCTGTGTGGGGACATCACTCACCTGTGTGGGTACATCACTTACCTGTGTGGGGACATCACTCATCTGTGTGGGGACATCAGACATCACTCACCTGTGTGGAGACATCACTCACCTGTGAAGGGACTTCACTACCTATAAGTGTTAAGTTCACCCTACCTGTCACAACACTACCTCTGATTCCCGTAGATTGGGTTGACGCTTATGTCCCTTTATATGTTAGCCCCCGTGTCAACTACTACTCAAGTAGTTAATGTTTTCTATACCCGAATACAGGTGTAGTGTGTTAACACCTCTTTCCTGGCGCGTTGAATATTCAAATTTTCTGAACGCAAAGGTGAGAAAATTGGAATCACCACGGATGGGAATTTTATCACAGGGGTCATCAAGTACGAATATCTCTCTTACGTTCGCGTCGGGCTGTTTAATAACCCCCGCTGAGGCTCGTCCATGACAAACATCCAGTTGGGTTATTCTCTTCGCACCAAATCGCACCTCGGTGTGGTGTGAAGATTTGAAGACTGATCTATCGCTGTGTCATTTGGTCTGAGAGAGGCCTGGGGATTAGGTCTGGGAGAGGCCTGAGGATTAGGTCTCAGAGAGGCCTTGGGATTAGGTCTTAGTGAGGCCTGAGGATTAGGTCTTAGAGAGGCCTGGACACTAGGTCTTAGAGAGACCTGAGGATTAGGTCTTATAGAGACCTGGGGATTAGGTCTTAGAGAGGCCTGAGGATTAGGTCTTAGAGAGGCATGGGGATTAGGTCTTAGAGAGGCCTGAGGATTAGGTCTTAGAGAGGCCTGAGGATTAGGTCTTGAGACGCCAGGGGATTAGGTCTTAGAGAGGCCTGGGGATTAGGTCTTAGAGAGGCCTGGGGATTAGGTCTTAGAGAGGTCTGGGGATTAGGTCTTAGAGAGGCCTGGACACTAGGTCTTAGAGAGGCTTGAGGATTAGGTCTTAGAAGGGCTTGAGGATTAGGTCTTGGAGTGGCCTGGGGATTAGGTCTTAGAGAGGCCAGGGGATTAGGTCTTAGAGAGACCTGGGGATTAGGTCTTAGAGAGGCCTGGGAATTAGGTCTTAGAGAGACCTGGGGATTAGGTCTTAGAGAGGCCTGGGGATTAGGTCTTAGAGAGGCCTGGGGATTAGGTCTTGAGACGCCAGGGCATTAGGTCTTAGAGAGGCCTGGGGATTAGGTCTTAGAGAGACCTGGGGATTAGGTCTTAGAGAGGCCTGGGCATTAGGTCTTAGAGAGGCCTGAGGATTAGGTCTTAGAAAAAAATCTGTACTTAGTTTGGAATACGTTTGGTCTGAAACAAGCCTGCCCGTTTGTTCAGACACTGCTAAGTTAGTTTATTTGTCCAAAAGCTCTGCGATATCGCCAGATAAACGTGAGACCATTTGACCAGATTTAGCCGAGGCGAAAGTGGCCAAAGAAAATCAAAGCCATTAAATTAAAATGCATTAGCCGAGTGGGCCGAAAATCCACGGCTTTTAACGACTTCACTCGGAGACGGTCAGGTCCTCCCACCCCCACCCCTAAAAAAACGTATGGCCGGAATTTATGACGCCATTCTAAAGTTCTGGATAACCTCTCACCCTTTGCTAATTATCGATTGATACAGTTTTCAAGTTCACCGTCGTATAGTTTAGGGTATTGTTGAAATCACCTCAGTAAATAATTCAGAAAGTTAAATTTGATTTATCCCTCCATAAAATCGCGTAAAAAAGATTTTTCATCAACGTGGAGTTAAAAAATATAAATAATGGCTTTAACACTAAAATGCAAAAAAAAATAAAAAAAAATAAAAGGCTACCAAAAAGTTCAACTGACATGTTGAATGGAGTACACAAACGTGACTGATTTAGGCAATTTAATGACAAAATCATTATAGAATTAAAATTCCTAAAAATTCTTGATTATATATACAAGATTTTAAAAAAAAATTATTACAAAATTACTATAGCGACTGAATCAGTCAGTTACTGAACCAATCAAGTCACTGAATAAGGTAGTTAGTGATTGAATCAGTCAAGTGACTGAATCAGTCAAGTGACTAAATAAGGCAGTTAGTGATTGAATCAGTCAAGTGACTGAATCAGTCAAGTGACTGAATAAGTCAGTCTGTGATTGAATCAGTCAAGTGACTAAATCAGTCAAGTGACTGAATAAAACAGTCAGTGATTGAATCAGTCAGGTGACTAAATCAGTCAGCTCTATGACTGTAACTCCGCAACGCTGTCAGCCTACCGCCCGTCATCTTATGTTTTTTATTCGCCCGAATTCCTGCAGCGGCCCTCTAACACTAATTTCATTCAGATGCTAATTTGCCACATGCTAATTTTCCATATGCTAATTAGACGATAAAATATTTTACTCAGCCCGCTTGAGGCCCAGGGGAGACTACAAAAATCTCAGGAATCTTTTATTTGTTGATATCGAAATCAATCCAGCAGCGCAAATAGCTTGGAATTTATCCTGGGATAAATTGTAAAATATGGCATTGTTTCTCAAGGTCATACAGGCTATGCACACCGAGGGGATATAACTCTTCTTAACAAAGCTAAAAGGAATTCCTTCTATGAACATAATCACGTAGTTGATTCCCCTTCCTAAAAAAAAATATTCTTAGAAGCGAAGCAATTAACCATCAAACGAGTGTTTCTTCAGAAGTCAAAAAAAAAATAAACCGGTAGTGATCTCCCCTAAACTTTCTCGAATATTCTTATATAAAACAACAGGGGATGGTAACTGGGGATATAGCTATGATTTTTAATCCATTTTAAATACTTAAACTTTTAAAAATAGAATAGAATCTCATAAAAAAAACATTGCGCACCAAGCAAACGCCGAATAAAAACGCGTATAATAGTGCGCAATATTATTAGTACTTTAAAAATTTACATTAGTTTTTTGAGAAATCGGAAGTAGCGTAAATTACTACTTCCAGTCAACGGAAATTACTCAAAATTTAACAGAAGGTAGAGAATTAGATCTTTTACTTACATGTGAAATTTCATTTATCTATCTGAAATAGTACTCAAGTTATAGGCTTTTCAAAAATTCAAAGTAGGAAAAGTACCACTTCCGGTTGTCGGAAATCGCTCAAAAGTTGATACGGATCTACGATTTTGATATAATACTTATATATGAAATTTCATCAACCTAGCTGTAACGGTACTCAAGTTATCGTGTTTACACACGGACAGACACACACACAGACACACACACACACAGACATACGGACAAGATTGCAAAATTATGTTTTTCCGTATCAGTGAGGTGTAAAACGTCGAGAACTGTAAAAATCTCGATTTTTTTTTTGCACGATTACAATACTTTCTCTATACTTTGTGACCTACTTAGGTCGAGTCATTTTTATTTTGACATTGTATAATTCCTTATATGGAATGATGGTGTAACACCTGGGGTTTTTCCACTGACTTATTAAGGTGTTTGAGACATAGAAATTTTCCATTAAAATCTGATTGAATGATTCTGATCAGATGATTATCCCAACCAATGGCGACATGAGTTGAGGATAACCTCCCCTGTCACAGAAGTCTTTAATTGCACTGCACACTCGCAACACGAGGCAGTTTATCTTGACCTGGCAGTCTACGAGGCAGTTTTACCTTGATCAGGCAGCCGTCCATATTGTCCGGCTATAGACTCTGACCATTTGAACGTGAGAGTACTTAAGACCTGTGTGTGCCTTGCTTTCTTCAGTTGATTTAGTCTTCTAGTTTAATCTTACTTGTCGCTAAGTAAGTCTTGAAGCTACAGCAGTGTTGTGTGGCCTGTAGCTGTTCTTTAGACAGTGTAGAAATCTGTGATAGTGTTTTTTCCTGCATTTTGTAAGTTGGGTTTTTGATATTTTATACATTAAATATTTTATCTAATTCATCTTTGTGTTCTGCCACAACTGCGTTCGCTGATTAAAAGGTCGTATGTAGATTGGATGAGTGTTAATTACAATAGTATCACTAGCTTCCCTAGACATTAAATTCGAGCCCTAGTGGTCGTTGTGTTAAGTGTTCATCCACTTAGGCCGTAAGGCATTTGCATATGACCCCGAAAAAAGAATCCGGGGACGTTCTCCTTCTATTTGGCTGATAGATAGGTTAACGTTACAAAGTGGGAGCTCGCCGAGATTTAATCTGTCGTTCCAGTTGTTGGTTATATCAGTTGAATACTAAGGTTAGTTGGATTTAGTTGTTTTTATATCCAGTAGCGCAGTGTTCTTACAACGCGCGCTCAGGCTAGAGTATCTAGGTCAAATAAGCAGACGTGTCACGTCCTACATTTAGAGGTCAAGTACACGGCCCAACGCTGTGTATTAATTTAAAGGATCTAGGCTTGTTGTGATTTGAAAGTTAGTGTTATGGAATCTTTTTTGGCTAATCCTACTGTTGAAGATGTAGAAAAGTTGAGTAGAAAAGTTTTGGTTAGTGTAGTTAAGGAATTGAAATTGGATTATTCTGTTACGCAGAAGTCAGAGGTGTTGAGAGATAAAATTGTTGTTCATTTCATTAATGAAGGAGTATTTGATGAAAGTTTGTTGGCTGGGGTATTGCTCCGCGAGGAGAAAACTCTAGAGAAGGTAGAATTAGAAGCTAGAATTGCTTTAGAGAAGGAGAAAGTTGCTTTAGAGAAGGAAAAAGTTGCTTTAGAGAAACAGGAGTTAGAGGCTAAAATTGCTTTAGATAAGAGGAGGTTGGAATTAGAGTTTGGTCAAGTTAGTGATGTCACTTCTCTGGTAGATCCAAAAAAGTTGTCGGTAGGGCAAGTGATTGCCAAATTTGGGAAATTAGTTCCTAAATTTGATGAAACAGATTTGGTCGTTTTCTTTAACTCGTTTGAGAGTTTAGCGAAGACATGTGAATGGCCCGAAACCTCCATTACTGCTTTATTGAGTTCTGTCCTTACTGGGAAAGCTGCAAAAACATACCAGGCACTCTCTCACGACGTTCAAAATAACTATAGTTTGGTCAAGACTGCCATTTTGAAGGCCTACGCACTGACGCCCGAGGCCTATCGGACAAAATTCCGAACACTCCGCAAGTTACCCACACAATCATATGTGGAATTTCTCTTTGAAAAGGAGAAAATATTTTCAAGGTGGCTACACTCTGAAGAAGTTTCTGAGTTTGAGAAACTCAGGTCACTTATCCTAAGGGAAGAATTCCTATCGTCCCTGCCTGAAGAGATACGACTACACATTCTGGATAACAAGATAACTGACATCCAGAAGGCTGCTGAGTCGGCTGACACATATATGTTGGTGCATAAGAAACCACCAGTGTCAGGAAACCGCCTCAACCCCGTGCTTCCCCTTTTTGGCAGCAATCATCCTGTTGGCCAACATTTGAAGGCATCACAGTCCAGAGAGAAACCAAGATCAACTCTCAATCGTCGAGCGGTATGCCAGTTCTGCAAAAGGCCTGGTCACCATGTCAAGGACTGTTACAAACGTCTTCAGAATAACAGGGAGGTGGTGCGTACTTCCGCGCACTATGCTCTATCCCCTCAAGCAGCCAGTTCAACTATGAACTCTAGAATTCAAAAGGACTCTAACCCTAAGTGTCCGCAAGAAGGTAGTCAAGTCTCCACACATTATGTGCAGTCACATTTTGACTGTTCTCGCCACCATCCAGTTTCTTCCGAGTCTACCGATCTCGAGGGATCGAGAAAAGTTGACTTTTCATCTTTTATTGCCGAAGCCATCATTAGCAAACCAGGTGATCCGTTGTCTCAGAAGAATATCACCGTTCTAAGAGACACAGGAGCGTCACAATCACTCCTTTTGAAAAGTTCAATGGACATTTCACCAGAGACGAACACCGGAAGGATTTCCATTATCCAGGGAGTGGGGACAAAATCTACTGTCGTCCCTCTACACAAGTTTGCCCTGAAACATCATCTCGTCGAAGGTGAGGTCATTTTAGGTGTGATAGATAGTATTCCAGTCCCAGGAGTACACCTACTTCTAGGGAATGACCTTGCGGGAAGCAAAGTATACCCCTGTACGGTTTCAGACCCTTTGTCAACAGTTCCAGATAATGATTATGAACTGTATCCTGCATGTGCGGTGACAAGAAGCCAGACCAAACAATTGGCTGACACAACGTCTGAACCACACCCGCCATCATCGTCAAGAAATTCGACTCCCAAACTGGAGTCTATGCTTCCAGAAAACACAAGCCTGGGCTTACCCCTGAGAATATCTCAGGAAGACATCGTTAAAGCTCAACAAGTCGACGCGGAACTCAAAGCAACGGTCGAAAAATCTCTATCATCTGACGATGGAGAATATTTCTCCGAGAACGGCCTCTTCTTTCGTCGCGCTATACCAGTGAATGCCTCACCAGCCGAACCATGGTTGGGTAAAAACCAGCTGTGGATCCCTCCACCTTATCGGCATGAAATACTTAAGCTGGCACATGACCATCCAATGTCAGCGCACCCAGGTGTCACTAAAACGACGGCGAAGATCAAAGAACTGTTCTTTTGGCCCAAAATGAGAAAAGATGTGTCGCGTTACTGTAGAAGTTGCACGAACTGTCAGTTGGCCGGAAAGCCAAACCAGACAATTCCTAAGGCCCCTTTGAGTCCGATTCCTGTATTAGAAGAACCTTTTTCTAAAATCGTCATGGACTGTGTAGGTCCCTTGCCTAAAACCAAGGCGGGCAACGAGTACCTACTTACCTTTATGTGTTCAAGTACCCGTTTTCCCGAGGCGATTCCCTTACGGAACATTAAGGCAAAGACTGTAGTCAGAGCCATGACCCGGTTCTTCACTACCTTTGGATTACCTAGAATCGTGCAAACAGATCAAGGCAGCAACTTCACCAGTCACCATTTTCAGGAAGCGCTAGCCAAGCTAGGCGTTACCCACATCACCAGCTCAGCCTACCACCCTCAGTCTCAAGGCGTACTTGAGAGGTTCCACCAAACCCTCAAAACCATGCTAAGGACATTCGCTAACAGTAACACCCAATGGGATGAGTCTGTTCCTTGGATTATTTTCGCCGCGAGGGACTGTGTCCAGGACTCTTTAGGCTACTCGCCTTTTCAACTTGTGTTTGGACATTCTGTCCGTGGTCCCCTGAAGCTGATACACGAACGTTGGACAGGTACCAGTGATCATCCAGTGGAAAACTTCGACGATTTTCACGTTCGACTGAAAGCCGTGTGCGAAATGGCTCACAAGAACTTAAGAAAGGCCCAAGTTAGAATGAAAGAACTGTATGATAAGAGTTCTTGTAAACGAACATTCAATCCAGGCGACAAAGTTCTTGTGCTAGTGCCTAATCTGAACAATGCGTTATCCTTGAGATATTGTGGACCCTTTACTGTGCATTCAAAATTAAGTGATTTGAACTATGTTGTCAATACGCCCGACAGAAGAAAGAAACAGACAGTGTATCATGTCAACTCACTGAAAAAGTATTATGATAATTGTAACAATTTTCAATCCACAGCTAAAATTACTTTACCAGTATGTTCAAATGTTTCTGATGATGTGATACATGATAAATTGAAACCCCCAAAATTGGTAAATTCTTCCTTTTTAGATAATTTGAATGTCCACCTTATGCATTTGTCCACAGAGGAAAGCCATAGATTGTCTCAGTTATTCGA
Source organism: Physella acuta (assembly GCF_028476545.2). Lineage (NCBI taxonomy): Eukaryota > Metazoa > Mollusca > Gastropoda > Physidae > Physella > Physella acuta. The sequence continues at coordinate 23,000 of NW_026732054.1, forward strand.
GACATTTCCCTCTATTTTTGGGGATGTCCCCAAAGAAGCGAAAGTACCACCTCATGATGTAGACGTTGGTGACGCAAAACCCATTAAACAACACCCCTATAGAGTTAACCCGGAAAAAGCTGCTTTGATAAAAGATGAAATTGATTATATGCTCAAGAATGATATCATTGAGCCCAGTTTCAGCAACTGGAGTTCCCCATGTCTCCTAGTCCCGAAAGACGGTGGATCTTTCAGGTTTGTGACCGACTTTAGGAAGGTGAATGCGCTCACCAAAGCTGATTCCTATCCATTACCTCGGATAGAAGACGTTATTGATAAAGTTGGTCAGGCTAAGATAATTTCCAAAATTGATTTACTTTCAGGATACTGGCAAATCCCTTTATCTGACCGTGCAAAAGAAATATCTGCTTTTGTAACCCCTAATGGTTTTTATAGATACAAACGTATGCCCTTTGGTATGCGAAATGCTGGTCAAACTTTCCAGAGAGTCATTAACTCTGTCATTGCTGACATAGACCAATGTGAGGCCTACATAGATGATATAGTTGTATTTTCTAATACTTTTGAAGAACATATTGTTCAATTGACTAACCTTTTTAGAAAATTGTCTGAAGTTAATTTTACTGTAAACTTACATAAAAGTGATTTCTGTAAAGCTTCAATTACCTATTTGGGTTATCAAGTGGGAACGAACCAAGTTCGGCCCATTGAAGCTAAAGTAGATGCTATTGTAAGGTTACCACCTCCCAAAAATTGTAAAGAGATCAAAAAGTTCCTTGGGATGGCTGGTTACTATAGGCGGTTCTGTCAAAACTTTTCAGCTATTGCTGAACCTCTTACTGCGTTATTGAAAAAGGGTGTTGAATTTGAATGGTCCAATAAATGTCAAGAAGCTTTTTTAACCATTAAGTCATTTTTATCAAATGCTCCTGTTATGGCTGCACCAAATTTTAGCAAGCCCTTTAAACTTGCCATTGATGCTAGCAACTTAGCCATTGGCTCAGTCCTATTTCAAGAAGACAACATGGGAATTGACCATCCCATTGCCTTTTTTTCCAGGAAGTTAAATGAGAACCAAAAGAATTATTCTACTATTGAAAAAGAAGCTTTAGCTTTGGTTTTATCATTACAACATTTTGAAGTCTATGTCTCTTCTTCAACCAATCCAGTCAGAGTGTTTTCTGACCATGATCCCCTGAAATTTACCTCTAAGTTAGGACAGACAAATCAAAGAATATTGAGATGGTGCTTATATTTCCAAAATTTTAATCTGGAAATTTCACACATTAAGGGTAGTGATAATGTTGTGGCTGATTGTTTGTCAAGGATGTAAAATCTTGTTACACACATTGATCATGTGACACGCTTTGTGGTTCATTAGGACCATAAACAGGTTTTGTTTGAGTGTCACTCATATGAAAATGAGTGGTGTGAGTTAGAATTTTTCAAAATTCCAATCCTGTTGAATATTTTGTTTATTTTCAGGTGAACCTTAATTAAAGGTGGTTTTTGATTATATGTAATCTTTTATAATAATATGTCTCATATGGCTCCATTGATATTGTAGCTAGTCATTGAAATAAAGGTCTTACCCTGGCGGGTTTACCACTTTTAATATCCACATGGAAATATTGTAATACCCTTTTTTGAGGGATTTTGATGTATAATTACTTTTTGAAGGGTTACTCCCCTTTCACCAATTGTAAAAGTTGGAGTTACTTCCCTTTTATGTTCAGGGATATTTTCATCTGGTATTATGATTTTGATTGCCTACATTTGTAAAACATTTTTGTTATTTCATTGCCAGATTGGTTCCCTATGTATGTTTTTGTGGAACCTATCTGTCACTTCCAAAAAGGGAGGGGATGTGACCTACTTAGGTCGAGTCATTTTTATTTTGACATTGTATAATTCCTTATATGGAATGATGGTGTAACACCTGGGGTTTTTCCACTGACTTATTAAGGTGTTTGAGACATAGAAATTTTCCATTAAAATCTGATTGAATGATTCTGATCAGATGATTATCCCAACCAATGGCGACATGAGTTGAGGATAACCTCCCCTGTCACAGAAGTCTTTAATTGCACTGCACACTCGCAACACGAGGCAGTTTATCTTGACCTGGCAGTCTACGAGGCAGTTTTACCTTGATCAGGCAGCCGTCCATATTGTCCGGCTATAGACTCTGACCATTTGAACGTGAGAGTACTTAAGACCTGTGTGTGCCTTGCTTTCTTCAGTTGATTTAGTCTTCTAGTTTAATCTTACTTGTCGCTAAGTAAGTCTTGAAGCTACAGCAGTGTTGTGTGGCCTGTAGCTGTTCTTTAGACAGTGTAGAAATCTGTGATAGTGTTTTTTCCTGCATTTTGTAAGTTGGGTTTTTGATATTTTATACATTAAATATTTTATCTAATTCATCTTTGTGTTCTGCCACAACTGCGTTCGCTGATTAAAAGGTCGTATGTAGATTGGATGAGTGTTAATTACAATAGTATCACTAGCTTCCCTAGACATTAAATTCGAGCCCTAGTGGTCGTTGTGTTAAGTGTTCATCCACTTAGGCCGTAAGGCATTTGCATATGACCCCGAAAAAAGAATCCGGGGACGTTCTCCTTCTATTTGGCTGATAGATAGGTTAACGTTACAACTTCGTATATACGAGAAAGTAAAAATGTAAAAAATCAAAGAATTTATGAACACTCACCAATACTTAAAGCCACAACCCCTTCCACCCCTACTCAATCTTACGAGTTAGTCACTCTGTCGAGTAACATTCCTGTACACAATACAACTCCTTTCAGGCTTAAAATTATCAAGCTTTAAACAGGGGGGGTCGGATTTTGGAGGGGCGGGTTACGTAAGAAATGTATGATGCGGTTTTAAAAATATTCAAAGTAATGGACGGTTCTATGTACTGTGTATAGTGACATAAATTTTCTGTCATTTATCATTCTTTTTAAAATATTAGCAAAGTAATAATGCCGCGCTATTACATTAAAAATTCAGCAACAAATAAAAGCAGTCTTTTTTTTCAACTATTTTATTAAAAGTAGTGGTAGTGTTTTGTTTTTCCTACAAATAACTTCACGTAGCGACGGCTGAGCCAATCAAACTATATAAACGCAACTTCTTAAATAAAAGTGTTTTTGATAGTATTTAGTTTCATTGCTACTATTTTTATACACCTAATTAGCAGTCTCGAGATGTATAAAAAAAACGTTAATGGTTTAACAAAAAAAAAATGGCGGACATGTCGCAATGACTCATTATCAACATCCGGTGTAGATCGAAGACATACAGTAGTAGCGTGAAGTCGGATGAAAGTAGGACGGAAACATGTTTTATAAAATCAACTTTCGCAACTTACATTGTACCGTGAGCAGGTATCAAATCACCTGCATTGCATGTGCTATAGCAGAAGATAGGCAGACGTCAAGCTGTTTAATGATGGCACAGTCTTTAGTAAGTGTGTGTGTGAGCAGTGTTTCTTCCATACTTTCTTCTCCGGGGGGGCAGTAGACTTTCTTGGGGGGGGGGGGGGGTGGACGACACTGTTAAAAGTATATATTTTGTCTATATAAATTTCATTTCGTTCGGGGGGTAGGGCGGTAGACTTTCTTCGGGGGGGCAGAGCCCCGCCCCCCCCCCCCCCCGAAGAGATGTCTGGAAGAAACTCTGTGTGTGAGTGAGTGAATGTGTGTATGTATGTGTGTTTGTGAGTGAATGTAAGTGTGTGTGAGTGTATGTAAGTGTATGTGAGTGTGAGTGTATGTGTGTGTGTTTGTGTGAGTGTGTGTGTGAGTGTGTATGTGTGTGTGTGCTTGTGTAAATGATTGAGAGAACGCAATAATCAACAGACATCATCTAAGACTAATTTGGTCAGTCTAAGACTAATTCGGTCAACTAAGTCTGTCTGCAACTACCACTTGATAGTGACCCTCGAATGAAAAAAAAACAAACAACAACCACTCATTAAGATATCACGTCACTAATTAATTATCTTGTACCATTCACCACAAGTTCTGACTTAGTCCCCGCCCCCAACCCCTCCACCTCAGCCCATTTCACTTGGATCGTATTCCACAAACGCGTCTAATCGCGCTACATACAAAAAACAGCAAAACGCCCACACTGGTTTGTATGTAATAGTTTCCACAATGTATTTCTTTACAGTAACTAAAAACGGCTTTGAATTATACAAGTTGTCCTCAAAGTTTACAACTTTGCTACATAAATTATATATTGTATATATGAAGTCTACGTGTATACATAACCCTATTGTATTTTAAACCCTAAGTTGAATTAACTATAAATATGTTTAACGCGTATAAAATATTGCTGCGAATCATGTGTTTAATTATAAATGCATATCAAATGTTTCTACGACAAAATGTTCAAATCCATTAACCCCTTAGCACCTGAAGGCCCCATTAACCCTTTAGCCCCTGGCGGATCCCATTTATCTGAGCAGAACTCACCAAAACACGGACTACCTCTT